>NW_016690436.1:229036-237940 GCF_001604755.1 Lepidothrix coronata
TGCCGGCACCGCTCCCCGGGGGTGTCCCGGGATGCCGGCACCGCTCCCCGGGGGTGTCCCGGGATGCCGGCACCGCTCCCCGGGGGTGTCCCGGGGCGGGTTCCCCGCGTGGCTCTGCTCCCCGGGCGGCGGGACCGGCTCCTCCCGCGCCCGCCGCCGACACTGACAGGAAATATGCCACGACCAAGACTGGACGAAACGTACATGCCGAGAAAAGCCACATTTCCAAGACGATGAATTTGTTGCCGATGCTTTTGTTCCTGCGGGGCCGGGGCCGCCGCCGCCCTCAGAGGATGGCGCAGGAGGCGCAGCACGGCTCGTCCCCGTTGGGCTGCGCCGCGTAGTTCATCTGCCTGACGATCTCGGCGAAGAGCTCGTCCACCGAGGCTTTGTTTTTGGCCGAGGTCTCCATGAAGGGGCAGCTCCACTCCTCGGCCAGCGCTTTGCCCTCCCCGAAGGAGACCTCGCGCTCGCCCTCCAGGTCCACCTTGTTGCCCACCAGGATCATGGGCACCCGCTCGTACCTCTTGACGCGGATGATCTGGTCCCGCATGGGCTTGATGTCCTGGAAGCTCTGCTGGTTCACCAGGCTGTACACCAGGATGAAGCCCTGCCCGTTCTTGATGTAGAGGTCCCGCATGGAGGCGAACTGCTCGGTGCCCGCCGTGTCCAGGATCTCCAGCACGGACGGGGACGAGTCCACCTCGATCTCCTTGCGGTAGAAGTCCTCGATGGTGGGGTCATACTTCTCGATGAACGAGCCGGTCACGAACTGCACGGTGAGGGCGGACTTGCCCACGCCGCCCGAGCCCAGCACCACCACCTTGTACTCCCGCATGGCTCCCGCCTCCCTCCGCCGCCTCCCGCTCGGAGCCGCCGCGGCGGGCGGGGACGGGGCGGGCGCGGGGAGGGGACGGGGGGCGGCCCCGCGCCGGGGCGGGCGGGCGGCGGCCGCGCCCCGCGGAGCCGCGCCGGGACAGCCCCGGCCCCGGGCAGTGCCGGGGAGGAGGAGGAGGAACGGGAGGAGGAACGGGAGGAGGAGAAGGAGGACGCAGCGCTACCGCCACCGGCCCCGGCCCCGGCGGGACGGCGCTGCCGCGGCCCATGGCGGCCCGGCCCGGCCCCATTGGCTGAGGCGCGCGGCCCGCCCCCGCCCATTGGCTGAGGCGCGCGGTCCGCCCCCGCCCATTGGCTGCGGCGCGGCTCCGCCCGCTCCCATTGGCTGCTCGCCGGCGGGCGCAGCCGCGCACGCCCCGCCCCGCGCGTGTGATCCCCCCCCGCCCTCAGCGGGACCCGGCGGGAGTGGGTTGGGTTGCTCTGCCTGCGGTCCCTCCGGAGCGGGTTGGGCCGTTCGCCGTCCCTGCCCGCGGTCCCTCCGGAGCGGGTTGGGCCGTTCGCCGTCCCTGCCCGCGGTCCCTCCGGAGCGGGTTGGGCCGTTCGCCGTCCCTGCCCGCGGTCCCTCCGGAGCGGGTTGGGCCGTTCGCCGTCCCTGCCCGCGGTCCCTCCGGAGCGGGTTGGGCCGTTCGCCGTCCCTGCCCGCGGTCCCTCCGGAGCGGGTTGGGCCGTTCGCCGTCCCTGCCCCCGGTCCCTCCGGAGCGGGTTGGGCCGTTCGCCGTCCCTGCCCGCGGTCCCTCCGGAGCGGGTTGGGCTCCCCCGGCTCGGGTGGAGCCTCTCCCGGCCCTCCGGGGTCCCGCGCCCAGCGCGGAATGGGACCGGCAGGCGCGGCCCTCCCTGCCCCGGGTGCCCCGGCCCATCACCGGGGCTGTGCCCGCAGCTCCGGGGGAGCCGCTGCCGGGGTCGGGTCCCCCCGCAGCCCCCCGGCCCCTCTCCCTGCTCGGGTGGCTCCAGAGGCTGGAGTTGGCCCCGCCGGCGGGAAGGGTCCCTGGGGAGCGCGGGCTGCCCGCGGGCTCGGAGCCCGGGGTGATCCCGAGGAGCCCCTGCCAGCGCTCCCCCGCTTCCCTGTTCCCCGCCCCGAGCCGGGACCGCCGCGTGGCTCGGGCTGAGGACGTGGCCGTTGCCAGCTGCCGATCTGTTGGCACTTGGTGACCAGCGGCGTGGCCTGGCAGGGCTGAGTCACAGGGGCTGGCCGCTGGCCACTGCTTCTAGAAGTCGTCCCTTAGAATTTCCATGTCAGATTCCTTTCAAGAAAGTGTCATTAGTGTTTTGGCACCCTCCAGCCTTTGGTGTTACATCTCACTCAGTTCTTTACTATTCTCAGTATTAATACAAGCAGTTGTGGTTTGTAGGTCCTTTCTGCCACACCTTCTTTTTTCAAAACCTAGTTTAAACACAGCACTTGGAGCAAAGACTGAAGGTTTTGAAATAGGCTTTGCAAGTAATGTTCTCTTACTCCTGAACAGCTTTCAGAGGCTAAATTCTGAAATTATTTTTGCAGCCCACAGGGTGGGGATTTGTCCCCATGGTCACCTGGCGAGTGGCGCACCCCTGATGATCCCCTGGAGCTCAAATTGAACCCCTCTGCTCTTGATGTGTAAGTCTTTGCAAATAAACCTCTCCTGAGGAACACAGACCTTGTGTTCCAGCAGCCCTGCTGTGGGGTGGGCAACAGTTTAAACAACTTGCTTAAAAACATCTCTTTTCCCAAGCGCGCCGCTCTCCGTGTTTGGTGGGTGGGTGCAGTCCTGCCCCGTTCCTGGCAGTGAGTGCCCTGGCTGGGTGGGATGCTGCTCTGCCAGGCCCACACCTGGTGTCTCCCGGGTGCACAGTCTTCTCACTCCCCTACAGATCCCGTGGGCTGCTCCTGAGCTGGAACAGCTGCTGTGCCTGGGGTTGGTTTTACCTCCCATGGCATCCCAAGGGCTGGGCTTTGGTCCTCTCTCTGTTCTAAACTCTGCCTGCTGCCCCATAACCCCTACCTTGTGATGGGCCTGGGGGCCCTCTGTTTCCCAGAGCAGTACTGCAGTTCTTGGAAAAACTCAAAAAGACCTCTCTGAGTACTTGGAACCTCCTGTTTAATGAGTGAGTTGTCTCTCAGTGACTGCTCAGCCCATCCATAGGTGTTGGCTCTGGAAACTAAATAACTGAGCTCACTTGGAAACTTTTAAACCGTTTCCCCAGCAGCTCTCCCTGTTGTTCCTTTCACCCTCCATCTGATTCCCTCTCCCTGATGCACTCTGGAAGCACACCTGCCCCATCACACACCTTGGTGTGAGCCAGCCAGGGCTGGCAAGGTTCTCTTTAAACCCAGCTGTAGCAGTTGCTGAAAGGCCACAGTATCACTGCAGAAATGTTGTATTTTCTTTTCTGCTGTGCTCAGGTTTTGGGTACAATGTGGGTTTGCTCACCTTATTCACGTCTGTAGCAAGCCCCCATCTGAATTACCTATATCGCCTTTTCTCCCAACATGCCAGTAGCCAATTTCATAAAGATCAGACTGTAAGGTTGGTTTAAATTCCAATCTATTTAATCCCAACTCACTGCTGGATTGTGGTGTAGGTTGTTTTTTCAGTGACAGAATAAAATGACACTCTATTTTTTTATTCTACACTATGCTATTAATTGCTGATATTTCTGAAGAAGGGAATGTGCCATGTTCAAAGTAATAAATGATCTTTATGCTGTTGAGTTTAAGTATGGAATATTATTTCTCAAGTCTCAAGTGCTCTACTATATATATTAATTTAATCTCTTGTTACCAGCCAGCTCTAGGTAATTACTCTGCAGTGCAAGGAGTCTGTGGGAAGTAACTAAAAAAACCAAGTCTAGTTTTCTTAAAAATGAGTTTCGTGTGCATGGCTACAGACCACTGAGGGATCTGCAGGTTGGAAAAGTTGCAAATCCCTGGCTGAGGGTTTAGACATTGAAGTTAAATAAATCACGAGAGTATTCAGCACAAAATGTTTGACTTATGGAGCACACATTATATTGGGCTGTGGTGCTTCATGAATGGTACTGTGCTTTAGATTCTCAGAAATAAATTAATATTGTCCTGAAAAAAGCTCTGGCTGTGCAACATGAAGGCATGACAATGCAGCAGGGTCTGGGCAAAATATAATCATTAGAGCTGGTTATATGACTTTGATTTTAAAAATGATCAAACGTATTTCAAAAACTATTTCAGGATGATTTGATGCTATCTTAAAAATGCCAAACTAAAAATGAGCTGAAAAGCATAGATCTGGTTACTAAGCAGTTCACCATAAAATATTTACATGTATAACCAGCTTTTACTGCAGTGAGTAACCCTGCTCGTTCAGTACAAGTGCCCACACCAGGCAGGGTTATTTCTGTGCACAGTCAGAAATACAGAGTCATTAGCTGCTGCTCTCAGTTATTTGTCTGTGCAAGTAAAGCAGTGGGTTTGGGGTGGTTTTTAATGTGCTGTACTTATTCTAGGCAAAGACTAAACAAGTGTAGTTTAGATCAGTGACAGATACGATATCTAAAATTTCAGTACCCTGAAAAATTTGTCAGTGTCTGACAACAACAAGATTTAATGTTATAAAAATAAGTAAGGTCTTTCTGGGGCGGCTGAAGGGACCCTCTAACCAGCTCTTGTGGTGCTTTTGTAAAGAGGCCCAGCCAGAGCACTCAGAGCTGCGGGATCAGTGGCAGCAGAGGGACATGTCCCCTCCTGAGCCCTGGCTGAGCCCTCAGAGCTTGTTTAGAGCAGTGTTTTACAGACAGACTGTGCCATAACCCAGGGACAGAACCTGCTGGGAGGGCTGCCCTGGTTTTGCTGCTGGACCTTGGAAGGCCTGAGCTCTGTAAATGAAACAGAGCTACGGTGCAGGAAATGTAAGGCTTTGAATAAAAAAGGCACTTTGAAAACCTGCTCAGAATCAGGTGAGTGCATGTGCCTGTGTCTGAAACCTGAAGCTACAGCTCTCGGGTGGGAAGAGCTGATACCCTTCAGTCAGAGTTTCTCTGGCTCTGATGGTGACTACACATTGAAATAGTTTTTATTAATATGTGGGAAACTCTTGTGGCTATGAGAGAGAATTCTGAGATCATAGTGCTCTGTCAGGTACCAGCTAGGCAGGGTGATAATTGAATTTTAAGGCTACAAATCATACTAAATGTCCTATTTTGATTTCTCAGCATTGCTGCTGAGAAAATCCCAAGAGAAGATGGGGCTAAGGACACTGCACACAGTCATTGCACTCCTGAGATCAGCAATGTTCCCTGGATGTAACAGACATACCTTACCATTTACTTAGGATTAAATTATTTAACTGGTTCATAATCCAATATAAAGAAGTCAGAAGAAATGCTGTTCTGTCACTCCCATACTGTCAGTATGTGACATTTATGTTGGCAGTAAACTTAAAGGTAAAAGGAGAATAATTACTGAGGGAAACTAAGAAGATGAAATAATCTCCGAGGGTTCAAAGAACAGAATCACACTGTGTTTTCTGGCATTGGACAAATCTGGAGAAATTTTCCAATGTTTACTCTTTTGGAATATATAAAGTTGGGCAAGGTTTCTGGGCCTGAACTAGTTTTTAGTGCAGTGGTGTACGAAGAAGTCCTTATTTTGGATTTGGCAGCAGGATGACTCAGGTTGGTTTGGGGTTCCTCTGGGGGGGCTTGAGGAAGGAGAAGATGACAAAAATAATTCAGCATCCAGCAGCATTTAAATATAATATTTAACTTGTCTGGACCCTGGGTTATTCTTGATAATTCCATCTGTGAATACACATCTGCAACAAGACTGCCTAATGGGTGTTTATCTTAATCCAGTGCCATCAGGATTCGTCATTCCAGAGTCAGGATGTGCACATATGGAGTGAAATAGGACAGTCAGGGAAATTCCAGGGACAAGTTTTGTTCTAGGTGAGACTGTTCTGGCTGCTCAACCCCCAGACAGTGAGAGGGAACTGGTAGCACAGACTGCAGGTGACTCAGGCCGGGGTGAGGGGCTGTTTGCAGTACCATGAGCTGGTTCCTGCCCTGACTCAGCCAGTGGAGCATCTCCTGCCAGAGACTTCCTGAGCAGGAGCTGCTCTGTGTGGAGTCACCCCTGTCCTGCCTCTCCTGTGCCTGCTGGGGAGGTGGAGCTCCACTGGGACTTTCCTCTGCCAAAGATCCTCAAATGCAAAATACCCAAGTTTCAGTTTTTCAAAAAATAACCACAGCTGCTGGTGGGTGTAAATAAAGTATATATATAAAAAAAAAGATAGAGAGAAAAAGCTGACACATACACAGAAGAAAAAGTTCATTATTTCCATCAAAAGTCCTGCCAGAGATCTTATCACTATTGCAAAAGTAGCCTGTGCTGCCAGAACTTATCACATATCATCTGCCTTGAATTGGTGTCATAATGCCACTTGATTTTTCTTTATAAAGAACATGTTCAATGGCATGTTTATATCCCACCCGGAGATGGGATGTTTATAGTCAAAACACGCATAACTGTCAAAGTTCAGGTCTATTTCTGTGTTCTTTCTTTGTTGTCAACCCCCTTCTATTGGCCCCAGGAGCAGTTTACCTGAACGGTGATGGATTTTAGGTAAGCCCACAGAACAGGGAGAGCACTTATCTGTTCTATGTGCAGCACTTGTTGTGTGTAGGTGTGGTGAAACAACTTTTGGAACCATAAATGCAATCTTGATAGCACTTGCTTGGAAACAGGGCTATTGTATGGTAATGAAACTGGTATAATCAGCCTGGAGTGAAACTGGTGACTAATTCAAAAAACAAACTTCCTGTCTGCAGCAAAAGCCCTTCTGTAGAAAAATGCCTTTTCTTCCCTGTCCCGTGGCATTGTGTCACACTGCAGTGTGAACTCTGCTGGCAGGAGTGCTCAGACACAGCACACATTTGGAATTTTCACTCTCTCATTTGTTTAATTCCCCAGTCTCCTGACCAGGAGCAAAGAGCTTGTCCAGAATTTCCTGTCAGGGCAGTGAGAAATGAGTGCTTCTAGCTGGGATCTCCCCGTGTTCTGTGAGATGGGAGAGCTGCAGAGGTCCCAAAGAGGCAGAAAGTGGTGTTGCAGGTCCCCAAGGTATGGACTTCTCCTCTGTGTGAGGAATCACTGTGACAATCTGCCTTGGGCTCAGATTGGTGGTGTAGAACTGTGGATGTGAGTATTGGCAGGTATTGAGGTCTGGGGAACTTTCTCTAACAACTTCTAACTCTAAAAATTGCAAGTGCATCGGTGGAAGGTGATCTCCTAGACAAAACCAGAGTTGTATTCTAGTCCTTTTTCATTGCCTGTAGTTCCTATGAATGTTATGGAGCAAGAGGTGAATCCAGGGAACCAGTGGGTCCATAGCCATTGTGTAGATAATGTGGAACTGGAGTGAGGAAGGGCCTCTGGATGGGAGAGCAAAGGGAACCCACCTCCCCTGTGTACCATTTATTAACCAAAAAAAGTACCTTGAACAGGATGAAAACACATGAAAGGTTTGGTTCTTAGGGGTGTCTGTATTTTCCAATGGACAGCATGGAATTTCCCCCCAGAATGCCATTCAATCCAAATACCTATAGGTTGATCAGGTGTCTGCAAGTTAAAAAAAATGTCACACAGTAATCCATGAACAGTCAAAGCTTTAAAACCAAATTAATGTGCAAAATAGCCAGCAAGGACTTTTGTCTGCTTTTGGCTTTGTGTTGGTGGTAAGAGCTGAGCAAGAGAAAGCTGTCACACAAGCAAATTTGCTCTTTGTCCAAATCTTTCCCCATGTGATTTTTTTTCAGGACTAGACTTGCAGAGCCTCACAGAGACAATCCTGTTTTTAGGCACCGGGTCCAGACTCATGAGATATTTGCAGTGTGGCCCTCCAGGGAGCTGAGCTGCTCCAGGTCTCACAGAGGCAGCAAACCACGGATCCCTCAGGAGCCCTTGAGACTGGAAGAGAAAAGAAACCAAAGGAGGCAGGAGGGGCTTCCTCTCAACTGAGCTTTACTTCATAACACCCTGCAAGGTCAGCAAACCCCCTGGGCCAGGTGGGCAATGGCAGGGCCAGGTCTGGCAGCCCTGGTGGTGCCCACATGGCCCCTCAGGGAAAGCTGTGTCAGAGCCAGCTGTATAACTTCACTCTTTGGTCAGCTGGGAAGGATTTGTAAGACCAGATTTTGGGAATGATGGTGTTGTTTCAGCTCTGAGATGTGGGCTGTGCTGTACACAGTGCACAGAACAGCTCCTGATGTACCCAACAGAGTCCTGCTGCTGCATCTTGGGCCACTGAAAGCATTCAGATGTAAATATTGATTGTTCTTTAAATGTCTCCTATTTGAGTATTTTGAAGTAATTTGGTAGTAAACATATCAACAAAGGAGATAAGGATTTTTTGAGACCCACTTTAGGCTCAGTCTGACTGTCAGTTGTTTGCAGCCTCAATAGACTTCAAATCCCTTGCAGTCCTTTAACACAATGCCATGTTTTCTGATTGCTTTACAAGGGCTGCTGCTGTGGCTCAGTTGTCTGTGGCTGGTCAAGGCTGGAGGGATCATTGTGGCTGACCACTGATTGTGTCACCAGCCTAAGCACTGTTTCATCTTCCAGGCCTTCAGCTGCTGGGCCAGATTAAGGTGAATGTGGGAGCAAACTGAGTCTTGCAACACCTGGCCCTGCAGATAACCCAGCCCAGCCCAGCCCCGGGTCAGTGAGGCACAAACAGCCACTGCTCCCTGACAGATGAGCTCAGAGTGAGCAGATAAGAGCCAGTGATGTTGATACCACTGGGTCTGTGGTCGATACTGTCAGCAGGGCAGGCAGGAGCGCTGATGTGAGCACAGGCCCTGCAGGGTTTGTAGGAGGCTGGCTGTCCTCATGGCCCAGTAGGACACAGCCTGCTCCCTTAGGGTTGAGCCCTGCAGGGTTTGTAGGAGGCTGGCTGTCCTCATGGCCCAGTAGGACACAGCCTGCTCCCTTAGGGTTGAGCCCTGCAGGGTTTGTAGGAGGCTGGATGTCCTCATGGCCCAGTAGGACACAGC
>NW_016690436.1:239783-247727 GCF_001604755.1 Lepidothrix coronata
TGGCTGGGAGAGGCTCCATCCTTTGGAAAGGGGCTGGTTGGGATGAGGCTCCATCCCTTGGGAAGGGGCTGGTTGGGATGAGGCTCCATCCTTTGGAAAGGGGCTGGTTGGGATGAGGCTCCATCCCTTGGGAAGGGGCTGGTTGGGATGAGGCTCCATCCTTTGGAAAGGGGCTGGTTGGGATGAGGCTCCATCCCTTGGAGAAGGGCTGGTTGGGATGAGGCTCCATCCTTTGGGAAGGGGCTGGTTGGGATGAGGCTCCATGCTTTGGGAAGGGGCTGGTTGGGATGAGGCTCCATCCTTTGGAGAAGGGCTGGTTGGGATGAGGCTCCATCCCTTGGGGAAGGGCTGGTTGGGATGAGGCTCCATCCCTTGGGGAAGGGGCTGGTTGGGATGAGGCTCCATGCTTTGGGAAGGGGCTGTGTGCTGTTCCCAGCCCTGCTCTCCCTGCTGGGACACAGGGAGTGCAGTCCCCTGTGTGTGTCAGACCTGCTCTGCCTGCCAGGTTCTCACCTGTGTCAGTGCCTGGTCTGCAGCTATAAATACCAGCCCAAAGTGTGAGTCACACCTGCTGTGTGGTACTGGAAGCCTTTTCTGCTACCGCAGGGAGTGGAGGGAAGGGGAGAGCCCGTGACAGCCGGGACGTTGTACAAGGTGTGGTGCTGACTCACGGCAGCAGCCAAGTCTTACTATTTTCTTGACCAATAAACAGAATTAACCAGTAACCACCACAACAAAGCCCCGTGATTTAAACTGCACTGAGTGGCCCTCTGCCATCCCAGGGAGAGCACCAAGCTCCAAACCCAGCATCTGTCCTGGGGAAGGATGCAGCTGGGAGCTGCAGGGGTTGGGACCACCCCAGACGTGCAGTCAGCCCCCTGAGCAGCCAGGACACCCTGAGGGTGCCTCAGCACCCTGCTGAACGTGTCCCGTGGCTTTGGATGGCACCAATTGTGAAAAAGGAGTAAAAGTCACCTCTGAAACATTAAAACCCCTAATAAATGATACTGTTTCCTCTGTATTGTAGCCGTACCACGAGTCTGCAAACAGCCAGCCTGTGTTCTTACTACAGTTACTTCACTTTTAAAATAACATATTGGTAGCAAAAGTACAATTTCAAAGAAAAGTTTAGTGTAGATAAAGACCAAACCACCATTCCTACTCCTACTTACCGTATGGAAGAGCCACTGACTGCTACAGCTCTGCCAATAACTGAGCTCACAGCACAATGAAACTCTGTAAATAGTATTTAAGCGTTGACAGTATTTAAACATTTAACTCACCGAGCCTGGTGTAAGTGTACTTTTTCAGCATTAGGAAATCTATTGCTTAATTAATGTTTTATGGCAGTTTGCATATGTAAAGCACTATATATGAATGCTGAGTATGATTCAGTTGTCAGTATCTGAACATGAATTACACTTCACACAGGTTTGGGAGAAGACATTCCATAACATTAGGCAAAATGGCTTATGCATTCCCAGCAATTTTACATAAAATCTATTCATAGTGCCCATTGACTGGAAACAATATATGGGATTCTTTTAGTTGAACTGCTTAATTCAGCAGAGAACCACTGCTGCCTCATAGTTCACGGATGAGAATTTAAGGGAGCAGCTGAGGCATCCACTGGAGCTCCATTAATGACAAAGGAACGTTTCAGAGGACAGAGGGGACACTGTCCACTGGGCACCAACGGAGAGTGGGAGTGACCACTGCGAGCTGAGCACTAAAGCCAGGGCTGGGCCTGCCCAGAGCTGATCCTGCCCAGAGCTGATCCTGCCCAGAGCTGATCCTGCCCCGAGCTGGTCCTGCCCCGAGCTGGTCCTGCCCAGAGCTGATCCTGCCCCAGAGCTGATCCTGCCCAGAGCTGGTCCTGCCCCAGAGCTGGTCCTGCCCAGAGCTGATCCTGCCCCAGAGCTGGTCCTGCCCAGAGCTGATCCTGCCCCGAGCTGATCCTGCCCAGAGCTGATCCTGCCCAGAGCTGATCCTGCCCCAGAGCTGATCCTGCCCAGAGCTGATCCTGCCCCAGAGCTGATCCTGCCCCGAGCCAGCCCCGCTGCACGTGGAGCAGAGGCATGAGGAGGTCTGGGACACAGCCAGGCCTGAGTGGTCCTGCCACATCCAAACTGTCATAGTCGTTTTTTCTGACATTCCATCAAAGTGAGACAGTGCTTTTAGCTTCTGGGTTTGTTTTTCTTTCCCATTTTTCATGATATCAGAATTCTTAGGGCCTAACACTGGAGGGCCATTGTGGAGCAGAGCCTTAGCACAGCAATTACCAGTGAAAAATTGTGATTGTGATGAAATAATTGCCCAATAGTGTCTAAAACTGATTTCTTTCTACTGTTATTTTATGAAGTAGTGTTAACAGTCACTCAAATAGTGCAACACTTCAATAAATTGCCTTTTTTTCTCTGTGCTGAGTATCTCACAACTCAGTGGTGATGCTCTGAGTGTTTGTCACCAGAAGGTGACAGTTTAAGCTCGAAGAGGAAATGATTGCAATACTCAGAGAAACAGAATGAGCTTCCTTGGCCATTGTTTTGGACAACATCCATGAGATCTCACTCAGAGAGATTAAAAACCGGACTCGAGGACTCCTGGCACTGGTTATTTCCTGAAGAATGTGTTTTCTCTTTTCCTCTCCTGTTTTAGGTTTCCTTGGGGCAGACCCCCTGCAGATCCCAGAGCTCTGAGAGCCCACAGGGGCTCCTGCTCCAGCAGCCGTGCCTGGAGCTGCCGAGCCCCGGGAGAGGGGCCACAGCTCTGCCCGGGGGGCTCCCGGACCTGCGGGAGGGTCCTGCACTGTCCCTCCCTGCACAGCCCCCAGAGCTCATCCCCCAGCCACGCTGCTCTGGGATCACACACTGCCAGCTCTGACCCTCCCAGACCCAGCAGGGACAGCAGGGACAGCACTCACTCGCTCAGCACTCACTCGTGTTCCTCCAGCCACAGCCTCGCACGGGGGCAGAATCCCTGGCCCACAGTTTGCCTTCTCTTCCTGGCCCAGCCACGGGAGGGTTTGGGTTGTAAGAGGCTCTGAAAGGAGCTGAACACTGGAGAATTAAATTGTGCTTTTCTTTAGTTAGATATTTCTCAAGGTTTCTGAAATCTCCTGAACCTTCCTGCAAGTGGTTTTTGGGAAGCAAAGGAAGGAGGCGGGGAGGAATGAGACATCATTATTTCTGCTGTCACAGGAACAATTAAGTTTAAGGAAGTCATATATATGTATATAAAAATATATATTGGAGTATTATATATTTGCATACACAAATATTGAATAGATATTTGAATATATAAGTATAGGGTTATTATATTATTGATTATTTATTATAGTATATTATTTATTTCTATATGTAACGCATATTGTAGATAATTCTCTATTTAATAGAGTACATGTATTCCGTAATAAAAATGCATCAAAAATTCTGTATTCTCTGTCTTCTGCTGTTCTGTTCCTGGGAATGACAGGAATCGTTCCCCACTCCTCCCCATTTCCTCAGGATTCTGTGGCCTGAGCCCACCACCCCCAGCTCAGCCCACGGCTGAGCCGGCTGCCTCCTCCCACAAATCCTCTTTTGCTTTCTTTCTTAGGTTTTCTGTTCCTGATAAAATTGTTATTCTGGTTTCTAGCTCTTCCTAAATGACTTGCAGAAGGCAGTGACAGGTTGCAATTTTAAATCCACTTAGCTGTTTTCTGTGAATAATCCTGTTTGACAGGCTGCCCTGCCCTCCCTCCCTGCCATTAGGCGGGGCTGCAGCTCCGGCTGCCGAGGAGCAGGATTGCTTTGGTTGGGGACACACATGAGAGAGGGGAAGATTTTCAGCTGCTGCAGCCGAAGCAGAAACAGCAGAACTGGTGTCTGAAATCCAGCTGAAAAGCAGTTTGATTCGTTAGATACCATGAATATCTGTTAATTAATGCTTGGACTGACATTTCTGTATTGTATTTGAGTAACTTGTTCTGTGCAAAGTTGTAATTTTATTCATATAGTTTTTAACAATGATCTATTAGATATTATAAATCTCTTTTTTGTTAATGCATCTATTAATGCTTCCCAGCGGCATAAAATACACAATCTAATCAGTTTTAATTTCATTCCTTCCTGAAGGGAATGAAAGGCTGACCCAAGGTGAGTGGTTGGAAGCTGAGCTCAGCCTCCCCCTGCCCTGCCTGGCCGTGGGCTGTGCAGAGCTGAGGGCACAGCTCCTGCCCCGGGGCTTGGGCCACCCTCCTCCAGCTGCACTTGCCCAACACTGCTCAGGAGCCCAGTGGGGCTGTCTGTGCAAGTATGTCCCCATTAAGGCCACAAAAATGCCTTTGAGGGCTTCGCTAATGGGGCACGGTGGAGACAAGCCAGGAGAGAGGGCAGGGAAGGGGCAGGAGGCAGGTGGGATGCTCAGCCCCTTGCTGGAGCTGCTGCTGCCTGGTGCCACCATGTGCCAAAATCAGTCATGGGATCCAGGACAGGGAAGCCTTCCCTGTCATATAAGGGACTCCAGGATATTACTGGGCTGGTGCAGGCCTGGGCTCACCAGGTGTTCCCCGTGGGCTGTGGATCTGATCCATCTCTGCATTCCCACTGGAGCTGTAGGTGGCTGCAGCACAGGGTACAGCACGTTAGGGTGTGAGTGGTGTGCATGTGAGCACACTCTCATTGGAGAGGAAAGGTGCCCAACGAGCCAGCCTGCCTGTGAGGAGCATCACTGCACATGTGCTCAGGGAGATGTGTTAGTTATCATGTTAGTCAGCAGCCAGCCTTCGGATCGTGAGCAGGCAGCCGTGGAGGATGGCCAAGGGAGCTACAGCCACCCACAGCACACCATCCATGCTGGGGGAGAGCTGAGGGAGGGATGGAAACACAGTCACACACTGCTCTGTGCTGGAAGGGACCCAAAGCTCATCTGTGTCAAACTCCCTGCCATGGGCAGGGACACCTTCCACTAGCCCAGGTTGCTCCAAGCCCTGTCCAACCTGGCCTTGGACACTCCCAGGGATGGGGCAGCCACAGCTTCTCTGGGCAACCTGTGCCAGGGCCTCCCCACCCTCACAGCCAGGAATTTCTCCCTTGTGCATCTTTGCTAACTTGGTGGGACAGTCCAAGCTTGCCCTGCCTGTGCCCTGAACTGCAGGATACACCCAGAGCAGCAGCCAAATATTTGCCTTAGAGGTGTTGACCAAACACCCCTCTGTCAGCATGGCAGGCACGGCCACATGGCCACTGCCCTTGTTCACTGGAGCTGGGTCAGGTCCAGCCAGGGGCAGTGTAAAGACAAGTCTGTTGGTGCACAGCTCTGCAGACATGGATTTACACCTGGATCCATCCCTTTTACAAGCTCAGGGAAGATGCTGGAGTGAGAAGCCAGATCCCCAGGGTCCCTCACTGCTCACCGATGGTGAGAAAGAACAAGCTCTGGGCAGGTGATGCTCTGGCTCAGTGAGTGACACCTTCATTGAACCGATCTCTGGGGGTGTCAGAGTTCACAGGGATCAACCCACATATTTGTATTTGATACTATTATGGGAGGCAGCTATTTCAGCAAAACCTCACTTTTCCACGGAAAATTTGTGCATATATCGTGTTTTCAATGTTGATTCACAGTAAAGTTGAGCTCTCGAGGCCAAGCCCATCAGTGCACATGAACTCTTTCTCAGGCCTGGACCTGCTTCTTTCTCTCCTTTTCACACCTGAACTCCCCCAGGTCAGTGTGAGCTCCATGGGACGTCTCACCCATCCTGCAGTGCCCAGAGCTGTGCCAGCGCAGTGTGGGGGTGAGGGCACTGGGCAGCAGTGGCACAGAGGGCTGTGAGACCTGTGGTTTGCACACTCAGATGCCAAGCCCGCTGGTGGGACATGCCCCGGGCACTCCTCCCCTCCCAGCTCAGGCTGTGGCCAGGGAGGGGGTGTGCCAGGGGTGCCCCTGCCCCGGGATGGTCCGTGGCACCCCGAGGGCCAGGACCCTCAGCCGGGCACAGGGACCTTCACTGAGAGCAGGGCAGGGCTGGGCCTTGGGGCCAGGGAGCTCCAGCAGCCCCAGCCCTGTGTCAGCAAGATAACACCACTCAGCAGAGCTGTTGGTGGGGCTGTGCCTTTTGTCTTGAACTTTGCTTCCTAGATTAAGCCCTTGCCCTTCCAGAGGCACTGCCAAGTCCCCGCCAGTTTATTGCCTCCCTTGTGCCAACGCCCTTTCCAAGCCGAATGAGTTCAGTCTTTTCCGTGTCAGTGTTTTTGACAGGAGTTTGGGGTAGGCTGGAGTGGATGTGATGGACACTGTGACAGCAGCTGATGGTTTAGCCTGGCTGAACCATCCACTGCGTGTGTTTGAGCTGTTGTGTCCCTCCATGTTGAAGCAGTCTGGGAAAATTAAATTATTTTGCTTCTTATTGAATAGGTTAAAAGGTTTTTACTTACCCTGTGCCATGGGAAGCTAGTGGGATTTTTCAAATTGTAACAGACACATCTATTGCTGTGGTGTTTAGGGACAATCTGCCTCACACCTGGTTGTCCAAGTAATCGAGGAGCACAGCACATACACTTGGAGATGTTTGTTATTCTGGAGGAGAGAGGGAAATAAAAAAATAACCTCCTGTTGCCTTTTAATTGCTCATTTCCTACTCAAGACAGCAGATGCCATTTGGCTGCTCTGGGAGAGATAAATGGATGGGCCAGGTTCTGTGCTCCACTGAGGAGCCAGAGCTTTGTTCATTAGTGCAGAACCAAACAGAAAAATAACCATTAGGAAAACAAGCCAGGGGTACTTTCTTAAGCAAGGAATAAATGCAGATTATTTCCCCCAAATGCATAAAGGCTCCAGAGCCATCTAACGTGGCACTAATTGATTCCATTCCTACGTGAGCAGATGGGTTTACCCTTGTGCTTCAAACCAGAGGCTTGGGAGCAAAGTGGATAAAAGCTCTGGCCTGTCCCCTCAGGTGCAGCTGTGGTGTAACAGCAATGTGGTGCTGGTCATCAGGCTCATCTCCTGGGATGCCTGTGGAACACCTCACTGGTGTTCCTCACTGGTGAGTGCTCTCTGGCAGGGCAGCACAAACAGCCCTCGTGCAGCCTCTGAGCATCTTCAGCACTGCAGTGCTGAGTGCACTTGTGTTTATTTTGTACATCCCTGCCTTTCTTTAATTTAGGTGGAGTCTGGAATTGGTTTTAGGTTCAGTAATATTTAAAAATAGAAGGAACAAGGCCCCACATACCAGCTACTGCTCCTCATTCGGAACTGGAAGCTGGGGAATCAAGAATGAAAGTCTGGTTTTAAACAACATTCAACACCCTGAACTAAAGAGCTTAAACTGTTTGGTTTAACAGGAATCATTACAGTAATTGGATTACAGCTTACAAACACCTGAAAGAACACAAGTGGTTCAGGTCTCTCTGGACTGGCAGGCAGGTGTGATTTAAGACCCAGTGACTGCAGGCTGGGGCTCCGTAGTGGCAGAGTGGGACAAGTGTGACCAGCCAAGATAAACTATCATGGAACAGTTTCCTGAAAACTGGAAGGAGCCTCCTGCCCCTCATGGGTTTGAAAATCCAGAGTTTTTTCCTGCAGGAGCTGCTGCAGGTGGGCAGGGACACACTGAGCAGTGCTGCAGTTTATGATATGGAGAAGGTCAGACTGGAAAACTTCAGTGATTTCTTCTGGGTTGGGATTCCTTGAATGTAGACTTATAGTCTGAAGTGAGTAGAGCCTGTGAAATGCAAACCAGGATACCTGGGATAGCACAGAGAGAGTAATAAACCAAGCTATTATTAGGAGTTAAAGAACACAGTGTGGGGTGCCCTTTAGTGCAGAGATAAGCACTGAACAACCCACGTCCTGCCTGGTGGGGGGCTTGGATCAGCCTTGTTCCATCGTGTGCACGATGTGATGAATCACATCCTTGGCCAGGAGGTGAGTTACCATCACCACGGAGGAAATGTGTGTTTG
>NW_016690436.1:247890-313860 GCF_001604755.1 Lepidothrix coronata
CAACCTGTGCCAGGGCCTTCCCACCCTCCCAGCCAAGAATTCCTTCCCAATATCCCATCTAACCCTGCCTCTGTCCATGGGAAGCCATTCCCCCTTGTCCTGTCACTCCAGGCCCTTGCCCAAAGTCCCTCTGCAGCTCTCTTGGAGTCTCTTTAGACACTGGAAGGGGCTCTGGGGTCTCCCTGGCACCTCCTTTTCTCCCGATACCTCCCGCCCCGGGTGGGCTCGGGCAGGGCAGGGTCGTGCTCTGACCGGACCCATCGCACTGTCCCCAGCCCCCCGTCCCTGTCCCGCCGCTCAAGGGGCCCCCACGAGCACCCCCTCCACGAGCATCCCCGAACCCGTGCGATTCCTCCCCCTCCTCGCCCATCGCCGCCGTTTCCTTCCATTGATTTCGGCCGGGAAGGAAATTCCAGACGCCGCGGGCGCCACCTGGTGCTGCCGGGGCCGGGCACGGGCCGGGGCGGTGGCGGTGCCACACGCCCGTTCGGGGGGATAAATTCCAGGCAAAAGTGACTCCCTGTTCCCCCGGGCCACCTCCACGTGTCCCACGGGGATCTGTCGCACGGGGCGGGAGCAGCCGGAACTCCAAAAGTTTGGAGTTCCCTCCCAGTCCCGCTGCCGATGGCTTTTAACTCCTTCACGCTGAGAATTTCCCCATAACCGTCAGGAAGCTGGCCAGGCAAGAGCGCTGTTTGCTGCTGCTCTGCCCTGGGATGCTGCCGTGAGCAGTGTCCTGCAGGAGTGCCTGGCCCCGGGGCTGGGGTGACACTGGGGACACTGTTCCAGCCATGGATCCACAGCCATGGGCACCGTGAGCCCTGTCCTGACCCTGAGACCCCCCTGGGATCTGTAGGGGTGTCCTGGCTCCAAGGAGAGGGAAATGTGAGTGAGGGTAGGGTTAGATGGGATACTGGGAAGAAATTCTTCCCTGTGAAGGCAGTGAGGCCCTGGCACAGGTTGCCCAGAGAAGCTTTGGCTGCCCCATCCCTGGAAGTGTCCAAGGCCAGGCTGGATGGGGCTGTGAGGAGCTGCTGACCCCCTGTGCAGGACCTTGCTGGGCTCCAGCCCCTATGAGGGGCCACTGGCTGCCCTCTGGAGAGGGTTTTGGGTTCAGTGGTGGGGGACAAAGGCTTTGCCTGTTTAGTGCTGTGGAAATGCGTGAATTGTTTGGCAAACCCTCTGCAGAGCTGGGCTGGGCTGTGTGAGCAGCAGGCAGAGCTGTGGGTCCCTGGGGGATCCAGTGGGACCTGCATGATGCCCCTCAGCCATCTGGCAGCCCCTCCCGGGGGGTCAGGGACGGACGAGGGGCAGCAGAAACAGGGGGACACGGCTGCCAGCACAGCACTGAACCCCCACACCCCGCAAATGCAAAGGGCTTTACAGACCCACCCAGAGCAGCAACCCCTGCAGACCCACCCACACCAGCACCCCCTGCAGACCCACCCACACCAGCATCCCTTGCAGACCCACCCACACCAGCACCCCCTGCAGACCCACCCGCAGCAGCACCCCCTGCACGGCCCGTGACTGCCCACATGGAGACAGGCATCCCTCCAGAGCTGACCTGCAAGGGATCCAACACAGCTCCCATCCCTGTGCGCCCCTGAGCAGGGCCCCTGCTCTCACACGTCTGCCCAGGCTGTGCCAAGCAGCAGTTGGGCTGTGGGGTGGGTTTGATGCCATGTCTCCAGCCCAGTTCCCGTGTGTGCAGCTCCCGGAGCCCGGCCCGGCTGCCGTGGCACTTGGCCAAACCTTACTCACCACACCGTATGAGACTTTTATATTTAGCCAGTGCAGAGACAATATCTCCGACTTAAAAATAGGTATAAATGAGCTTGCAGCTCTCACTGACGGCACTGGAGTGCTGCAGAGAGGCTGTGGCATGGTCAGCCGCGGGGCAGGGTGGTGTCAGAGCAGTGCCACCACCGCGGGACGGTGCCACCACCAAGGCCAGAGCCACCTCTGCCCTCGCACACCTGGGCTGGTGCTGAGCCTTCCTGGGTGCTGAGGCCGCGGCTCTGCCCAGCGCTGGCCCCGAAGGGTCTCTGCTGGGAGTGTAACCCCAGGTCTCCATGTCCTCCCTGCCCGGCTCCCGCAGCCCGGTGCACCCGCGGGAGCTGTGCCGAGCTGTCACCATGGAGATGCCGGCGGCTCCAGGTCCATCCTTCGGGGGAAATGCAGAGGAAGAGAGAGGCTGCTTTGCAGCAAAATTATTAGCAGTAATCTTAATTTTTATTTAAGTGATTATTTTCAGTCATCCCCCTCTTGTTCCTCATAGATACTGGTGCATATCTGCCCAGTGCTGGGCTGACGTGGGTCTGTTGGAACCACCTGCTCTGCCTACACATGGGATATCTGACTCCTGGGATTCTGAGGGGTACGAGAGTGCAAGTGGCACTTGAAAAATACCTGTTGTTCCCACAAACCCCTCACTGCAATGGGACAGGTCAGCTTTAGAAGGCACAGCCTGTCAGAAGCAGCAGGCCCAGCTGATGCCAGGGGCCTGTGTGTGATGGGCAGAGGCAGCAGGCACTCACAGTACTTGAGACACTGGGAGCCAATGGATGCATCACCATTCCTACAGGCAGTAAACCCCCTCGGTGCTAAATGTGCTTTGTAGTGCACTTGTAAATTGACCTGTAGTGTGTTTGTAAATGGAGCTGTGATACATTATTTAGAAGCTCACATCATAAGACCATCATTCTTTCAGTGGGATTAGGAAATTGCTAAGCTCAGAAGGAGCAACACATCATCTTTCCAAAAATAAAGCACCTCATGATTTTAGTGTGAGTTCTCGTTACTGATACACGTGAACAGCCCGTGATGGCAGAGCCTCTCCCCTCCCCAGAGTTCTCAGAGCCTGTGCCATTTACCTGCTCCATCCCAAAGGATTCACATCGGATCGCTGTTTGCTGAGCGCTGCTGGAGCTCTAATTTACATTTCCCAAATATCACGACTCCTTTCTCAGCCCCGTTCCACCCACCTCGCTTTGCTCAGCCCTGAGCTGTGGTGCTCAGCCTGAGCTGTGGTGCTCAGCCTGCCGCGTGTGGTGCAGGTTCTGTGCTCACTGTGCCAGGAACGTACAAGTGCATTTAATTGTGTCGCTCGTGGTTTCTCAGACACACCTTTCGTGTCCCTTCCCTTTCTGTCAGGTTGTGTTATCCCCAACTCTCCCAAGGGTTTCTCTCCTTTGCTGCTGTGGGAGCTGGTGCCACAGTCCCTGCCAGGTCTCACAGCTCCAAGCCCTTCTCCCATACTGAGCTCTGCTGACTCGAGTGGGAGGAGAGCAGAGGTCAGAAATGGGAATGCTTGGGAAGAGCTGGGAGCCAGCACCAACACCCGTCCCGTCCTGGCCAGTGCAGGGGGCTGCTCCTGGCACATGAAGTCCAGCATCAAGGTTTGATTCCAGCCCATGAGTTTTCCTCTCAGAGCTGCTGCTTCTCATGGAGTCCAGCTGGAGGCTGGCAAAATCCTGGAGGTTTCTAAGCAGGAGAGATTCAAAACCTTCAGTTGTGCTTAGTGGGACTTGCCTAAACCAGCAGTGGGTTTGTGTCTGGGGAGGTGACACAGAAGTGGTTTGACGCCTCCTTACCTCAGCCCCTTACAGCTTTGACAGATTTTCCCTGAGTTTTTACAAATAGCAAGCCCAGGACACACAGTAGCTGTAAGGAGCTGGGAGAGGATGGACTCCAGCAGCAAATCTCCCCTAATGGTTTCAGCTCCTCTGGGAAGAGGGATTCTTCTCCTGAATGCACTTGGCAAAGAAGCTTTGCTAAGATATAGAATTAAGCTACTTTTTTCCTTTTTAAATGGTACTAATCAGCTTAACACCGTGAAAGACACCGTGGAGAAGTTGCTTTGTAATTTCAGAAAACCCTGGAATCCTGACCTCACTGTGGAATTACCCTGGGGTGCCCTGTCTCCAAATCTGTGCATTGGCAGCGGGAGGAGAGGGGAAAGAGGTGGAGAGGGACACATCTTCTACCCTGATCTCTGCTGGACATTCCCTAGGTGAGGATCCCGATGGACCCAATGCCCCTGGGATGGACACAGGGACCCCAAGGCAGCACCCAACGCCCCGGGGTGCTCCCCCCAGCACTGGGGGAGTCAGTCAGAGCTGAGCTCTGTGCCCACGGCCAAGGGAAATATTTCACTGCTGGGTTTGGGGTTTCTCCAGAACAGGTTTTATGGTAAAGACACGGCAGTGCCAAACGGGACATATCCTGGTCCTGCTCTGGTGGATTCCAGTATAATCAGATAATCTGTTTCATCCAGGAAAAGTCTGTCCATGGTAATTCTGTCCCGGAGCACGGACACGAGGCTCTGCACGCTCCCAGTCCCTGCCCCGGAGCACAGAGTGGGTTCTGTCCCTCAGTTGCAGCACCTCTCTGGGAACAGCCCATGCACTGCTCTGCTCTCACACCATCCTGTGGGGCAGCAGCTCCTTGGTGGCTGGTGGGGAAAAAACCTCCCTGAAACTTAAATAAAGCCGCGGATAAATATGGATGTAGCAATGGAGCAGCACCCGCCCCCCACCCGCGCGCCGCTCCAGCCCTTCCATGCGCATTCCTGGATCCCGGAGTATTTATAACCTGGCCGTGTGTGTCTCTAGCACAGCACGGGGTCGGTGCCAGCCCCTCCCTGGCAGCAGGTCGGGGGGCAGCGAGGCTCGGGACCGGCCCCGGGCTCTGCCCAGGTCGGCAGGGGCGGCTCTGGAACAGCCCGCGGGACCCGCAGCCCAGCCGGGAGCAGCTCCCCCCCAGGTGGGAAATCACACCCAGGAAAAGTGACCCCCTTCAAGAGTCTGGGAAGGACGAGGGGTTAGGAGGGGGCTCAGAGCAGCTGTTTTGTGTTGGATGCCAAACCCCAGGCAGAGCCCAGATGAAGCAGCTCAGAGATGTGTGGAAGGGAAGGGAGACAAAAAAACAAGTGAGGAAAAAACCCAGAGGTACTCCTGCTTCCTTAGGAGGTTGCAAATGTGGTCTTTGGAGGCCCAGGGATGCTGATTAACTTGCACAGGCAGACATAGACCCTGACATCAATTAAATACTGCTGATGAGGTGAGGTCAACAGTAATTATAACCTGCTCATATCTTCACACATTAGAGACATGTTTAATCTTTTTATTGAAAAGCTTTTTACTGAAATTATGGAGTATGATAATTTCCTACAGTGTCCTGTTTCCTGTTAAGTAAATGGAAAGGCAGTGGATTGCACTTCATCAGCTCTGCCTCAGTCAAGTTCCTGCTGAAGAAATACCTTTAGGGCTTGTTTGGTGGTTTGTTTTATTACAAAAAAAGAGAAAAGAGAAAAAAAGCCTTTTAAGTGGCTTTGAAAAGGGAGATCACAGTTATATCAGCATTTACACACCCTTTATAATATAAGCCTCAGAGTCAATGACCATGACCGTGGGACAGCCATACTTTTGTGTTTTCCAGGGAAATCCCTCTTCTGCCTGTTTCTGGTTTTGCTCGATGCTCGCTGAGCTCCCAGAGGCACCAGGTTCTGCCGGAGCACCGCGCTGGTGGCGGGAATGGGAATGCCAGGTTGGTTCAGGAGGAACGTCATGTTTTGGAGCTGCAGAGGGAGCTCTGGCGGGAATGGTAATGCCAGGTTGGTTCAGAAGGAACGTCATGTTTTGGAGCTGCAGAGGGAGCTCTGGCTTCCACCTGCACACACTGTGCCTCGTGAGTGTCATACAAGGCAGCTTTGGGTCGGGGGCTGCCCAGGTCTGTAGAGCTCTTCCACCCAGCACAAGCCCAGTAAGGAAAATCGTGTTTTTTACTGGCTGGGGACACACTGCCCATGGCAGAGCAACCCGGGACCACAGGGGGGATGGCAGCACCACGTGTGCCAGCCTCCTGCCGGCCATTCCCAACCAGTGGCCACGCTGAAGGTGTTCACCCAACTTTGTAAGGTACCTGTGAAACCTCACTCGCCTCAACCCAGATGGTTCAGAGAGAGCAGCACAGCCTGGTATTGCCCTGGAGCAGTGACAGCAGCAGGGCTAGGGAGGAGGTTTGGGAGGTAGGCTGGGAACAGGGAGTGCTGGAGAGGGGGTGTCTGCTGGTTCATGCCTGGCTGCCCAAGCTGGACGTGCATCCAGGAGAGACAACACGGCTCCTCCATCACACTGCCCATTGGGAACCGGCTGGGAAGCGGCTGGGAAGTGGCTGGAGAGCGGCTGCAGCCCCTGCCAGCATGGCCTGGAATCGCTGTGAGCTCAGCACTGAGGGGGATTGTGTGGAACCAGAAGCAATGGAGGGGGAAGGGCCCACAGGCAGCGCCAGGTGCCAGCCAGGCACAGCCTCTGTCAGGGCGTGCCAGCAGTTCTCACCTCCCCTCCTGAGCTCCTCTCTCTGCTCCTTTTGGAGAGGCTGTAAAGGGATTTGTCCAAAGCATCAGTTACCTCACGTAGTCTGTTGGCATCATCTTGAGCATCACTGCTCGTGCTGAGGGTGCAGGGAATCGGGCAGCTGTGCTGCTGTCTCAGGCTGCAGGAGCACAGCAGTGCTGCCTGGCCACATCAGGCCTTGTGGCACCATCCTGGAGCTGCTGGTCATGAGGCTGAGTCCTGCTCCCACCTGATGAACCTGCCCCGTCCTCCACCAGCTCTGTACCTGAGCTGGAGAGGCTGTGGCTCATCTACAAGTGGGCTGGAGCTTGTGGCCCCTCAGCATCCCTGGGATCCATGTGTTAGGATGGGTTAATGAGGGCTAATGGTCACTTGGCACTGAGACAAATGTATTAGATTTGTCAGGGAAAGTTTATATCCCAGTTAAGTGGCTTTTACAGAGAGCTGATGCAGTGGTTAGTGTTCCTGACTCAGTGCTTTGCTGCTCCACAGAATTTCCACGTGGTTTGGGGCATCCCCACCATTCCTCACCCCTTTGTGTCCTGGTGGCACCATTCCCTGGACCCAGGGGAGGGCTGGGGAGAAGCAGATCCTAAAGGCACTGAGGCTCAGATACAACGGTGACAGGAGGGATCGAAACACTTGTGGTGGCTTTGGTGACCCTTAGGAGGGGCTGGGAGTGCCCAGCCAGGCTCAGGGTGTCCTGCAGAGGAAAACAGCCACACCAGGGCCTTGGCCCCTCTCACAGGAGGTGTTGCCCACCAAAACACCTCATTTGGCTGGATAAACATGTGAACAGCTCTGTAGGTTTGGAGTTGATGAAAAGGAGCACCACACTCCAATCTCTTTCAAAACAGAGACCTTGGAAACCACTGGAGCCTGACACACCTCTCCAGGTGTTATATAAGGTAACTGTTCACAGCACGAGCTGGCAAATATCATATATGATAACTAATAATTACATGGCACTGAAATGTGACTCATTTCCAGTGATCCTGGGTGCGTGTTTATACCCTCACAAGCAGTACTGCCAAAGAGAGCAAAAGCCTCTCGAGGAGTCCCAGCCTGGGGGGTGTCCTGGGGCAGCTCCTGCAGGGGGTCACCCCTGGGGGGGGTCAGCCCAGTCCTGCCCAGTGTCCTGGGGGATTTCTGGGGGGCACAGCCCAGTTTAGCACCAGCATCCCAGGGGATTTCTGGGGGAACAGCCCAGTTCAACCACAGCATCCTCAGAGATTTCTGTGTATGCACAACCTGCTTCAGCCTGGTGTTCTGGGGGTTTTTGGGAATGCACAGTCCAGTTCAGCCCAGTGTTCTGGAGGATTTTTGGGAATGCACAGTCCAGTTCAGCCCAGTGTTCTGGGGGATTTCTGGGAATGCACAGCCCAGTTCAGCCCCACCATCTGATGCAGAGCACCCCAGGGCAGCTGACTGGGTCTGCAACCTGCCCGAGCCCCCTCAGCTGCCAGGTCCATGTGTTGGTGCTGTGGGAGGAGTGTAGCTGTGGCTGCTTCTGGGAGCATCCTGGCTCCAAAATCCATCTGGGAACCCCCACGCCCCAGCAAGGCTCCTCGGGGCAGCCTCTGTCCCTGCTCTGTGACCTGTTTAGCTGCAGATATTAAATCTGGCATTTAATTACAGGTGGTGCTGGCAGTGGGGTTAGTCAGAGCGCAGTGGTTAAGCCCAGGGTTTGTGCTCTCTGGCTGCATCAGGCAGGACCTGTGGCATGGCCAGGGCTGGTTGCTCACAGTGACATCCAGCAGCATTTCACAATGTACAGATTATTCCTGGTGTTTGCTGGATAGACCCTGCCACGAATTAATTAGAGTTTATCTTAGTCTAAGAGGGAAATTCCTGTTTGCTCTTTTAAACAATTCAGCCTGAGAGGCAAAGTGAGCCCAGAATGCAGCCCCTCAACTCTTGGTGTCGGCTCCTCTGTCTCCTCCTGGGGATTTCCCACTAGTGTGAACTTACTGGAGCTTCTAGATCTCTTCCTGAATCTTACGGGCACGGGGGCTTCAGGGCCAATTACTGGGCAAGTGACAAAAGCCCCATTTGTGCACTGTCAGGGCACTGTGTTTTCCACCTCCCCATCCTTTGCAGCAAAGTATCAGGAATTTGTATGATTTACAAGTGGATCTTAGTGTTTTAGGGACACATGCACATGCACATAGTCACCCCCCCTCCCTTAGATCCATCTGTGTGTAGCTGATGGTGTATTTTTAGATGTGGTGTAAATTGATCCTGTTCCTGAGCTCTGGTCAGTGTGAATTGATTAAGAAAAGGAACAACTGAAAGCTTATGTTTCTGTACATTCTACACAGAGGATTAATTTCCAAAGGCTTACTTTGGAGTCCCCTCCTGGACTGAGGGTACAAACAGGTGAAGAGCTGGTGCCACCTGCCCTGCTGGCTGTGCTGCACCTCCTGCTCCCGTGGCTTTAGGAGTCGTTCTGGGCTGACCTGCACCCCGGAGCCCTGAGCTGCCACAGGCCTCCTCTCTATTTTGGGTGCAGGTAACTATACTTAGGGCTGAGTCACCCCTTCCAGTATCAGTTACAGGAGAGCTTAAATGAGCAGAGTCAGTGGCCAAACCCGCTGGCGAAGGATCGGGGCCACGACGCCAACCTGGAGCCTCTCTGGCCGCGTCGGCAGCCACGGATGCGTCGGGCAGGTGACAGTGGGGGACCAGCTCTGTCCCTTCCCCTGGCTGAGCCCAGTGAAGGGCCGTGGGGTGAATTCCAACCAGCAGCTGGGAATGGTGAGGTGGGTGCTGTGGCTGTGCTGGCTCCGTCCCCACTGTGAGCAGGGCACCCATGAGCCCCTATGGAGGTTTTAAAGGCAGCATCCCTCTATGGAGCCATCCCTTGAGGGCACCATGGCCTGGGGTGCTGCAGACAGCTGCTACCCAAAAATTCAGGTCTGCTTCCTTGTGTACATCCATTAAGGGCAACTGCTTATACAGCCATTTACTGGGGGATGGGAATCACTGAGACTCACTGGGATTCACTGGGACTCACTGGTGTTTAACCTCTCCTGGTTTTAGCAGCCTGCTGATCCTGGAGCCAAAGCAGCTCTCAGAACACTCAGGAACATGCCCAAGGGGCCATGGCAGTGCTGGATCCTGCTGGTGTGACACCAGCCCTGCCAGCACACAGCACTGAGAAATGTTTTCCTTTGCAGATTTATCCCTGAGCAGAAAAGGAAGGGTAGAGAACATTTTCATTGAATCGCAGCCAAACAGGCAAGTCAGCTCCTCCATCTGCTCCCAGGGAGGGTTTGGCTGTTGATTTGCCTCTGTGGGTCTCTCTGGATCTGTTTGCTCTCTGGACCTGTCCATGAGACACCTGTGGGTCAGGTTTCTTCTGATTTTTGCCGTGCTCTGTTGTCACTGCCAAGTGACTTTTTGCCCAGAGCCTGAAGGAGACAAAATAACTCAGGACCAAAGGAACACCTTGGTGGAAAGTGGTTCTGATGGCAGCAAGAGCCAGCTTGTAAACCCAGAGCTTTACTCTACTTCAGTAATACCTGAATATTGGCATAACTTTTTAAAAAAGCATTTAACATTAGAAACTTTATTTTTAGTGTGTAAATGTCAAGGTGAACGACAGCTTTTCAATCTTTCTCTGGCTCCTCCTGCTCTGTGCCCAAAGCTCCTGTCCCCCTCCATCACCCCTCTGTGGGGCTGGGAGCCCCCTCCGTGAGGAGGAGGAGGATACTGCATCCAGCAGGGCTGGGAGGTGATTGGGTGAGGGGCGATGGGATGGGAGTGTGATGGAGTGATGGGATAGAGGATGATGGGGGGTGATCAGGGTGAGGAGATTGGGGGTGTTTGGGCTGCTGCAGGACTGAGATGGGCAAGGGGAGGAAGCAGCCCTCTCCCAGCTCTCTCCCTTCTCCAAAGGACTTTGTTTTAAAACAAGTAGTCTTTTAAAAATCTAGGGCAAGTCAGCCTCCTGCCAAAATTAGTCTTTGTGCAAGAGCATGAGAAGGAATTTTAATGGGTAGCTGGTATGTGGGGATGAGGGGAATGACTGCTTTTACTATCTAAATGCTGTTTAAATAAGGCTGTAACATCAAACAGCTTTGCCACGCTCGCAGCTCTGTTTTACAGGAAGCATCACTGTCGCTGCTCACAAATACACAAGAATGTTAAACAACAACTTTTTATTTGTGCCAAACGTGTCCTGACACATCGCTGAGGGGGAGGAGAGCAGGAGAGCTCCAGCGCCAGGGACCTGCTTCCCTCTGGCCTGGCTGCTGTCCCCGCTCTGGGAACTGCTACAGACCCCAAGGATTTGCCCAACTGCAGCTTAGGGGAGCAGGGAGAGGTGAAACCCATATGAGTCCTGGGGTCCTGTATGGAGCCTGCAGTCAGGAGGGGGATAGGGACAGGGATGGGCCAGTGATATCAAACAGATAAATAATTTCTCCTCTATAATGCAAAGTTTATTTATCTTCCATGTATGGCTGAACTTCTCTGCTGTTTGTTCTGTACTGAGGGTATTAAAACTCAGTCATCTGCAAAGAATTAAACTACTGTGGACTCTTAAAAGTGCTCTTTAATTCCGGAATAAGATAATGTTTGGTACAAAAATTGTGTTATAACCCCCAAGAGGTTCTCCCAGCTGGGTCCCAGAGAGAGCAAACAAATCCTCATCCATTGGTACCAGAGCTGTGGCCCAAGCCTTTGGCCCTTCCATTTGGGATGTTTGGCTTCGTGCAGGACCATCCCTTCCCCTCCTCTGTCAGTCCGTTCTGTCAGTTTGGGTGGTACCAAGGGCGGGGTACCCGCCCACCTCTGCCAGCTGTCCCACACCCACCCTCCTCCCCATGTTGTCTGGCCCCAGCTCCCTCCCCAGCCTGGCCACCGCCTCCCTGGCTGGGTCAGTTCTCAGCCACTGCCTTGGAGAAAAATCAGCTCCCTACAAGAGGCTGTTATCAGCAGTGGAAGGAGATGCATTTGTGACCAACCAGCCTGGCTTTCACAGAGAAATCCCTGTCAGTGGGCACGTGCTGCCCACAGGGCAGAGGGTGCCTGCAACCCACCAGGAACCAACCCGGCCTCGGACCCTTCCAGGGATGGGGCAGCCACGGCTTCTCTGGGCAACCTGTGCCAGGGTTTTACCAGGCTCATTGTGAAAATTAGGACCTGGCTTTGGTTAAGAACCAAACCGGAGCTGAGGCACTCAGCCTGCTGGGGAAGGTCTGTGGGAGCAGCAGGGCTCCTGCCCATGGGTTTCAGTCCATCCCAGGTCACTGCCCCTGGCTCAAGGAGGAGTGTGCAGGGCAGCTGCTGGTGCTGCTGCCTGGCAGAGCCATGAACTGAATGGAGAAGACTTCTATGAATTATTAACACAAACAACTCTGCCGTGCCTTGGATGGAGGGGAATGCCAGGAAGGGTAAATGCTGTTCCCAGCACTTGAAATGAGTGGATCTTCTGGTGTTTACTCAGGGACATGAGGTGCTTCCACAGGCAGGCAGCATTCACTTAGGACCCTGGGAATGGGTTTCCTGGTGGGAGTCCCTGCCCGGTTCTCAGCTGGGATGTCTGGCGAGTGCCAGGGCTGCAAGACATGTTGCTGGTGGCTGTGGTGGGTGTGGGTCTCTGCCACCTCACAGAGGGGTGACACCACTCCCCAAGGAGCCCTGTGTTGGTGTGTGTGCCCCAGGGGATATAAATACACCCAACACTTCACTGTCCTCTTGGTGCCTCACACAGAGGCACTGCTGGTGCTGGTGACACCCACACTCAGCTGCCTGGGAACAGTGCAGCCTCCGGGTATTCACACTCCTGCCCGCACCACGGCTCAGCTCAGCGGTTCCAAGCAGCTCTGGGCCTCTCCTGCCTCAGTCCTGGCCAGGTTCAGCCCTGTGGGAATGCCAGCATGGGCAGCAGGGCTGGGACCTCTCCAAGTCCAGTGGAGCTGGACACCAGCCGTCCCCATGGCTGCTGGTGGTGGTTTGGGGTAAACCCCACAGAATGTGTCCCTTCTGCCAGTGCCCTCCAGGCACTGCCCTGATCCCAGCCCAGCCTGAGCTCAGCCCAATCTGCACAGCAACGTTCCTGGCATCTCCCTCCCACTCCCATCAGAGCCAGAGCCTGGTGCTGGCAGCAGAAACCTGAGCTGCACAGTCTGAAACCCCCCATTTATTTAATTATTTATCTGTTCTGCCCGTTTCCTCTCGCCACAGGCTGGTCTTTGTTTTTCTAATGCTGTAAAATAATGTTTAGAAACAAACACCCCCTGGGTTGGTGCACTGCCTCACCCCTGCCAGGGTCACAGCACCCCGTGTGTGCCTGCTCCGGCCACGCTTAAATGAAGCCATTGTGGTGACTGGCCAAAGGCTGGACTCGATGATCTTGGAGGTCTTTTCCAACCCAAATGATCCTGTGACTCTGTGAAACCAGAGGGAAATGCACAGTCAGCACAGGTATTAAATCTGGTGTTCACACACTGCCTGTGTCTGCTCATGGCAAACACAACCAGCCAGAGCAGAGCCCTGCAAACCCCAGGACCTGCCTGACTGTGCATTTGAAGACTTCTGTGCTGAGGGGGGAAGAGGCTGCCGGGTCTCAGTGGGCAGGCATTCTCAGTTGGGAAAGGGAATTTTGGAAATGCTCGGAACAGCATGATTTGTTGAAAACGTAATTCATTTAATGGTAAGAAAATATCATTTCAATGAAAGGGATATTACAGCAAAGCTGAAACACTTGCATGAAGGGCAAAGATAAACCAAGAGGAAAAAAAATAAAAAGGAAGTTAAATAAATCTTAAAATAAACCAGGTGAAATCAATTAAATACTGATAGGTTATATTCCCTGTGTCTGCTGTTGGCACTCCAGAATTGCTCTGAGACCCCACAGACCTCCTTCATCCTTTAAGATGAAGCATTGCTCATTTATTCACTTATTTTTATTCTCAGTTGATCCACCTGGTTCCTCTCAAGGTTTTAAATTTTATTTACACACATTTGGTTTCAGTATTTTGCAAACCATTTATGATCTATTTCTAAGACATATTGCTGCCTGAAGCATCACCTGGAAATGTGAATTAAGCACAATAACACAAAAGGCAGAAGAAACGTTTCATAATGCCATTGGGGCGGCTCCAAACGAGTTGCTAGGTGAGGTGCTGTTGTGCCAGCAGCGCTGGGGCTGCAGTTCTGCTGCCACTAAAAATAGTTGCAACTTCAAAACCAGTGCATGTACATGCAACCAGCCTCGTGCTCTATTAAAATCTTAACAAAACCTTTTTGTTCACTAAAATCATAGACAAATAAGAGGATTAGCAGTTCTTTTGTCTCCTGGCACCCCGGGGTCGGTGTGTTTAAGTCCACAGCCCTGACTTTCCAGGTAGGACTCTCCTGGTGGCGGTGGAGAAGAACAGCCCCTCTCCATCACATCACAGAAGCAGGATGAAAACAAAAAATCCACGGTGCTGTGCTATGAAAATGTACAAGCTGACAGCAGCTCACCTGTAGGTTTCATACTGATTTCATGCTGTGTTAAAGATATGTAAGAGACACTGGGCACAAATGAAAAAAATCATTAACCCTCTGAGCTTCAGGAAGCAAATACAGCTCATGAATGAGAACTGGTGTCGGCGTGGGGCCCTGCAGAGTGCTTTGGCTAAAGTTAAGCTCTGAATAATTATTACTTCAAACTTCGTGGTGTCTCCAGTGAATGACTGGTAGTTATTAGAAGATTCCCAAACATACCCAGGGGAAAAGTAGGTTACATGCATGACCACAAAATCAGAACACGTTTAATCTCATTTGCCAGTCGAAGGCTGTACGGTTTGAGGGAAGGTGGAATTTTCAGGTGGTCACAGTAGTGAGGTGATGAGCTGAGTCCTGTTCCTGGTAATCACAGCCCATGGTCATCCTAAAGGCTGGAGTGGCAGTTGCATTCCCTTTGCACATTGGATGGATCAGAAACTCCAGCTGATCAGGGAAAGGTCTCTGACTACACCCATCTCCAGGGTTTACGGATAAACACAGGGATTCCCTTGGGCCCCTAAGGCTGGTGGACTGTCTTCCACAAATACATTTTAGAAAGGAACAGTCTAACAACAGACTTGCCAAGTTCCCCAGGAGCTCATGGCTCTGCTTGGGTGCCCGATCCCCCCCAGCTGACCAGCATCCTCTAAGAGGGACACCCAACACACATGGTTCTGTTGTTCCAGCAGGCGTGGGAGGAGACAGGAATTTGGTGGGGTTTTGCAGTGGCTCTGACTACCTTATGCCAAACAGAGCAATGCCTCTAGACCAGAGCTCTACAGGAGGCTGGGAGGCTCAGCTCCATGTTCCAGCAGGATTCAGCAGTGGCTGTGACATCTCAGCAGGTACAGCTGGGAGTCACAGGGCACAGGAGCTGAGAGATGGAAAATCAGCCCCATGTTAAAGGTGTTTAATGACCCTGCTCAGTGTGTGCTGGGAGGCTCCCGAGTGTGTCCACGTGGGAAGCTGTGAGTGCTGCCTCCTGCCACGGCTGCTCGGCATGAAAGGGACCTTCATCCAACAAATTGTCCCAACAGACCTCAGTGATGACCTGGTGAATCACCCCAACTGCACCATCCCTTGGCCAGGCAGGGAGCACTGGAACGGCTCCAGCAGGCTGCCCAGGGAGCACAGACCCAGCAGGCTGCAGGTAAGGTGGCCCAACAGGGTCCCCAGGGTGGATCTCCCTGCTCCATCCACACGTGGGGCTCTCCTGCCACGTGTCCAGCCACCTGGGATCTTTTTGCAGGCATGAATTAGTGGGACTAACTGAAACCAACCACAAAACACTGGGAAATGAACAGGATTTTCAACCCAGAGAAGCAGATTCAGAGAATATCCTATTTTTATGCTCCCTCTCCGTGTAATTCATCTGCCATTCCAAACAAGATGTGCCTCAGCTGAATGAAGCCTCAAATAATCACATAATAGGAGAAGTCATTTATTGTGAATCAGGCTCTTTCTGTGGTATATAAATAGTCTGTGCTGTTCCATGGGCTTTGTCAGTCAGGATTAATTAGCAATTGACCCTTGGCTGGGATTTTTTCACTACCTCTACATTTTTCATAGGACTGAATGAGCTCTCCACGTTGCTTTAAGAGGTTTGCTAAGCTGGAGTTTCATTTACCTCTAGGCTATACATCAGTAGTTTAATTTATCACTAGGTTACATATCACCAGCGAATAGTCAGGGTGGAATCAAGTTTATTATAAAGATGTTCTGTTAAAAGACACATTATTAATACAGTGATTGAAACATGCTCTTCAATTTTCCATTAATGCCCAATTCTGAACATGACCACGGAGAACCACACTTTACATACTTTACATTTAGCATTCTAATAAATAAGTTCAATAAATAGGGATTCTGCAGATGAAGCCGTACTTGTGAACAGAAGCTGCTTTACAATGTTGTCAAAAAATAACTAGAGCTACTCTCGTTTGTTACCAACCACTGGAAACTGGTAAGTAAAATATAAGTATTTTACTCTTACTATGAAGACTGGAGGAACAAATCACCCTTAGGATTACATAGAACCTTATTTCGTACACTAAATTCATAATTCAGAGCATGCTTTCATAATGCTTTCAGCACAAAATATTTTCAAATACATTTATTAAAAACATGAGAAACAAGTGAGACTGCCCATGTAAGATTTCGTCTGTGCCTGATCACTAGCTCTTATGTTACACAATATTGCAGTTTGGCTAATTTTGGATGAACTATTCCACATTTGGAGAAGATCTACAATAAAGGGCTGGATTTAGTCCTTAGGATATTGCAACATGTTAATACAGTAATTTATTCGCCAAAGTACAAAAAACTCATTCCCTCCCCCAATTACTGTTATATATATATATATATATAATATATATATATTCCATTTATATAATCCATTTTAATCATTATATTTCTCGGGAAACAACTCTTGTGTTGTCTGTACAGACTGCAGGAACAGAACCATTCTCGTACCAAAGGCAGGTAACTCGAGCACCTGTCCTGTGCTGGCCTGGCAGGGTCAGGCATTTCCAGCACAGCCACTTCTCCCTGCACAGAGCTCTGCAGGGCTCCGGTGCCACGGCAGGATGCTGGCAGCCCCTGGGCCGGGCAGGCAGGATGCTGGCAGCCCCTGGGCCAGGCTCACCCCGCGCTCCCCGGCCAGCCCAGTCCGTGCCCCTCCGGCCGCCCTGGCACAGAGCAGGGTGGGACCCTGGGCTCAGGGCTGGGGCACCTCCACACACCTCTGCTCACCAACACACAGCCCTGCGGGGGGCCCATCTGCCAGCGCCCCAGGGACCACCTCACCCGCCAGCCCTCGGCCTCTAAAGGGGTCCAGACTTGTCGTGAACAACCATCGCGATCCAAAAGCACAACCATGCACACACCAGTAAGCCTACCTTTAGTAAAACACCGGCACTGAAAGAGGACTGAACCATAAATGCCACCAAACTACCAAATAATTATCAGCACTAGAAATAATAAAACTGTAAATGATAACTGTATCGTGACTCTCATTTAAATCCTTGTGTACAACAGCAAAAGGCTGTGACTGAGCCTCAGAAGACAAGATACTGCTCTTATTTTTATTTCCTATTTTTAAAGACAGGCTGACTGAGAACATTTTTGAACGTGGGAGACTAAGTCATTAAACTAGAAGCACTTGGATTGCTTTCCTCCTTTAGGGGATTTACTTCATTTTACTTTATCTGACACAAGTCAGAAAGAAATGAGACTATTGAAGGAAAGCTGAATTTTGACACGTTATTTTCCATTAGAATCCTTCCACTGACTTTGTTAAGCTTTTTCTAAGATCAGAAAATGAGGCTTTACCTAAAAGGAATTTGAGACTGGTAGATTTTCCTCACACACTTGTAGCCCTACAGTCTCCTATTGCCTCAAAGCGGAGGATTTTTTCAAACTGCTCCCAAATCTTCCACATTTGTTCACAAACTGGTATCTCCATTCTGTTTATACTCTGCTAAAATATTGAGAGTCATTTCCTCGCTTTTGGACTGCACGTTGTGTTCGCTCCTTCTGGACGATTTCCTGGTGGCCCTGGAAAGCCGCCTTCGGAAGGTGTCACCTGCCAGGAAGTAAAGGATGGGGTCGACGCAGCTGTTGAGGCTGGCCAGGCCCCTCGTCACTTGGTAAGTGGCATAAACCTTATCATTGAAGGCACACATGTCTGGAGTCTGAAAATCCACCCTGGCCCTTAGATTTAAGGTCTTCATCACGTGGAAGGGAAGATAGGACACGGCAAAGACCGTCAACACGATAATAACCAGGTAAATAGACTTTCTCCTGAGAGGAGAATTGTCCAAATCTTTGTAAATCAAAGCTTTCACGATGAGCCCATAGCAACCAAGAATCACTATGAAGGGGATGCAGAACATCAGCACTGTGGTGCACATGCTGTAAATGAAGTAACTTCGCAGGTAATCGTCAGCCGTTGTGTCATAGCACGTTATGGTTTTATTTTTCCTTATCCCCGTTCCAGAGTAGAAGAGTATTGGAGAAATGGCGGCCACCACAAGGACCCAGACCAGGCTGCTGATGTACATGGCGTTCTTCTTCTTCAGCCTCCCCAGGGACTTCAGGGGGTGCACCACTCCTGTGTACCTGTGCACGCTTATGCAGGTCAGGAACAGAATACTGCCGTACAGGTTCACGTGGAAGATGAACCTCTGCAGCTTGCACATGATATCTCCGAAGATCCAGTCTGTTTTGTTGAAGTAGTAAAAGATGAGGGCGGGCAGAGTCAAGACATACAAGAAATCGGCTAATGCCAAGTTGAACATGTAAACCGAGATGCCGCTCCAAGGCCTCATGTGGAAGACAAACATCCAGATGGCCACACTGTTGCCCAAAAACCCAGTGATGAAGACCAGAATGTAGACGGTGGGCAGGTAATAGAACTGGAAGCCAGTTTTGGTCAGAGAACACTTGGTGGTGACGTTTCCCACAGACCAGCCGCTGCTGGATAACAGGTTGGGTTCAGTTCCATTCAGAGCAGCAGAGAGAAGGACTTCGGTCATGATCCTTCCCCCAGAGTCACATAGGTCTGAGGCAAACCAACGAAGTCTCTACAGGCATCTAAAACGCATCCAAAAAAAAAGAGAGAGCAAAGGAAACCTCGCTGGAAGGTGAGCCCTGCCCTGATTTTCCTCGGAGGTTTCCAAGCGGCAGTGCCTGGCGGAGCGTCCCCCCGCAGCTCCCGGACCCGCCGGCAGCCAGGGGACATCTCTGCGATCAGGAAGGGCCCCGCTCCGCTCCCCGCCCCGGGGCACCGCGCACGCCACCGCGGACCGGGGACAGGGACAGGGCGGGCGGGGCGGCGGGAGCGGAGCGGCCGGGCTACGGCAACGAGAGCGGCGGGGGCCAGCGGGGCCGATCGGAGCCAGCGGGGCCGATCGGGGGCAGCGGAGCGGCCGCTCCTCCCGCGCCCCTCGGCGAGCGCCGCCGCCCCGCCCGCCCCCGCGGCTGCCGCCCCGTCCCGCCGCCCGCCCGCCGCCGCTCCCCGCGGTCCCGCCGGCTCCCTCCGCCCGGCCCCGCTCCCCTCCGCCCGCCCGGCTCCCCCAGGTCACCTCCGCCCTCCCGGCCCCTCTCCCCGCATCGCCCCCGGCCGTCGCCGCCGCCGCGCCCCAGCCCGGCTGCAGGAGCGCCGGGGCCGCCCCACCTGCCTCCCGCGGCGCCTTCCTCCTCCTCCTCCTGCTCCCGCTCCCGCTCCCGCTCCTGCTCTCAGCCCGCGCTCGCCGCTCCGCGCCGCCGGCAGCGCCCGCCCGCGGGGGGCGGCGTCCCGCCCGCGGCTGCCCCGGCGCCCATGGCCGGGCAGGGCCGGGGGCAGCGGCTCCGGGGGCAGCGGCTCCGGGGTCCCTCCACAGCGGGAGCACGGCCGCAACCCCGCACCGGGCACGGCCGCCGGCCCCGGGCGGACTGAGCGCGGGCGGGACGAGGCGGTGGCTCGGCCCCGGGGCGCGCCCGCCCCCCGCACCGCCCCCGCACGGGCGGCGCTGCCGCTCCCCCCCGCGGCACCGGGACCGGGGCTGTCACCGGGCACTGCCTCTGCTCCGGGGACACCGCCGGGGCTGCGGGACAGGGGCTGTCACCGGGCGCTGCCCCTGCTCCGGGGACGCTCGCCACCTCGGGGTCCCCGCCCGGTCACCCGCGATGCAGAGCTCGGAGGACACTGGCGCTGGGGCGGAGGAGGCGGCAGTGGAACCCACGCGGTGCAGCGGGTGTGGAGCCACGGGCGAGGCCGGTGCCCCGGGCACAGTCACCCTCCTCTGATGTGTCACCGCACAGCCCGAGCAGGAGGGTAGCCAGCGCTGGCCAGAGGGCAGAGTCACCTCGGCCCTCGCAGCGATGGGGCAGGGTCCCCTGAGCCCTCACAGTGATGGGGCAGGGGGACACCAGACCAGGGCTAAGACCCCTCTGTCCCTCGTCTTCCCTGGAGCTCCAGTGGGTGCCGTGGGTGCTGCTCGTGAGCTGCTGCGAATGGTGAAACAGCCCTTCCCTGATTTTGCTTTCGCTCAACCCTTTGAAATCTGCTCTGCAACCCAGTTTAAGCGACACGAACATGTTAATTGCTGTAAATGGAACAGCTGAGCAGAAATATGCTCTACTGACCTCTAATTAAGCGCTATACATTTGGCACTTGAGTCAGAATACGGTTATTATTTATTGTCTTAGCAAAACACAATCTGCTGGTTTCAGCCATTTCTTCCTCGTTCCCATTTTCGCTAAGTGTGGTGGGTGAGACATGAGCCAGTCAGAGCTGCTCTCAGCTCAAAGCTGTGTTCTAGACAGAGCGTTATTAGTCCTTCATGAATATGTATTCATTTCTCAAACTTTTGAGTCTGTTTAAATTATAAAACTTCTTTGCTGGGAAAGCTTAATTGGGAAATCAGCTGCATATTGTACCCCTGTGGGAATATGCAAGTGGCTGCAGATGGAGTCGCTGGCCTGGCTTTGCTTTTGGGGCAACTTACACAGGCTGAAGCTTCAAAGCAACAGCTTCAATTCTGCAGATATAGTGCCTTTTCTTGATGTTTTATACTCATCCACTAACTGCTTGTTCACTACTTTAAGATCCTTTTTAATTTAAATACAAATCAAATATGAAGAGAAAGGAAAGTGAAAAAGAAGACAAGAAGAGCAACACCTGTAAAATCTGTGTTGTAGAGCAAGCCTGGTTTGCAGAACTATTCTGTGGTGCCCTCTAGGATTTGAGAGCACTGGAAAAATCAATCCTGAGTCTTGGCAATCCCAGGAGAGCAAACATCCAACCCACAAACCAGACACACAGCAAATGCAGTACAATCATATCGAGCCTACCGTGCTGCTTTAGGGGAAAGCCATCTTGCTCCTTGGAGAATCGGCTGAATGACCCAAAGCAGAGTTTATTTCAATAAAAGACTTGGATTGTTGCGTAAAATAATAAAAAGAATACCCAAAGCAACGCTATTAGTAGAGGAGAAGCCTTTTAGTTTCTCCCTCCCTTTGTAATTGCCATTTCATTAGGGACATTCACAGTCCCACTGCTTACTGAAGCTTCTTGTGGCAGCTTCCTTGAGTTTCCTGTCTTGAGCAAATTTTGAGTCATGGCAAAGCCACAGCGATAGCATCAGTAAATATGCACTGTGAACTCCAGCCTGTTTCCCTCGGTTACCTAAGCAGCACCATAAATCCAAACCTGGAGACAGAAGGCTGGAGCAGCAGTTCCAAGAGCACACAGCTGCAGGGGAAGGAGGCATTCCTGGGATTTGTGCTGGTGCTGGAGCCAGGCTGAGGTGCAGCAGGGCCGGGCTCTGGGGACCCTGCCAGCCCTGCCAGAGCACAGCTGGGAGCAGGAGCTGGCAGGAGGATGGTCTGTGTGTGGGGGGCTTGCCAGAGCTCCCATGGCCATGTTCACATCAACCTCAGGGTAACACTGACAGGATGGAGAGACACCCCCTCATGAGGCCGTGGCTGCATACAGAAGTGACACCTTGACTGGCAGAGGGTTCCTGTGGGACCAATATATGAGAATGAATACAAAAGTGCAGCCCTGAGTAGAAGAACTGGCACCCAGAAACCCCTTGTGTGCCCATCCCACAGCACGGGCATCAAGTGAGGAGGGGACTCTGCCCCTCTGCTCCACTGTGGTGAGACCTCACCTGCATTCCTTTGGACCTGCCAAGGACATCACCAGACCTGTGTATCCTGCCCTGTTCAGGCAGCCCACACCTCAGCACGGCCCTTCCGAGCCCGCCGGCTCCGGGGATGGAATTCTCACATCCCGGGTATAACAGTTTGCACATTCTGGCTGCAGTGCTTCAGCTGTGAAAGGTCCAAACACTTCCACGAGTAAAGAACGAGGCAGATTTTTCGCAGCCACGCTGTTCCATGCCTTTATCCACAGCCAGCAAACGAGTGCCTTCCTGCTTGCCATGCCGAGCTGTTCTTATTTTGGAGCACAACATGAAGCATGTTGCATTAGCACCTTTCCCTCCATCACTCCAGCATATGCCTGGAGCTGACTTGGTTTCTGTTTGGTAGAGCTGGAGCTGAATTCCTTCCAGCTCAGCTTCTTAATGTACTTCCTGCAAAATATGAGATTTTATACCACTGATTTCCATTAAACTGAAAGTTTTGGTCCGTTAACAGCTGATTTAACCCAAATGGATGATATACCCCTAATGAGGAGTGAAAGCCTGTTGGAGCACAAATGGAAATTCCCAGTCAGTCCAATTAGTGCTGAGCTATCACAGTGTGGGGGAGTGCAAAGGGAACGGGCTGGCCATGAATCCAGCTGTTTCTACCTGTTGGTGTTGGTTTTCAGGAAGATCAAGATGCAGATGGTAGTATTTCAAAGTGTGCAGGTATGAACAAGGGATCTGAACCAGGTGCAGGCTGAGAGCTGGTGGAAAGGACCCCAAATGATCATCGCAATACCTGCTCATAGAGAGGGAAAGGATATACATATATACATACATACATATATAAATACATATATTATACACAGAGTGTACATGGCATGCTGCATCTCACCTGGGAGTGTTGCTGGAAGGGGCTGGTGAGCACAGAGCCTGGAAGCTGAGCTGCTCTCAGCTCCCCACCACAGGACATCTCACCTGCTGAAAAAAATGCCTGTTTCACATTTTACTTGAATTGACTTGTGACCTACCTATTTGCTCCTGGAGAGCTTCATTCCCCTTCACCTTAGGAAACACTCCAGGTCAAACAATGCTTTACTACACTATGTTTTCTTTTTCAGGTCTCTGAAGCTTCATTGCTTCCTTTTCACGTGTCAGAAGACAGAGTCTCTTCCCCTTATACACCCTGCAGGCTTTCCACAGGGAGCCTGAAATACAATTTATTTTATTGTAAAATACTACTGCCTGTAGTGTTTAAAATACTTTACAATATTCCCTTTACAACGCGATGTTCTGGTTTCCCCTCGTGAAGGGTGGGTTTGTGGTGGACAGTTCTGCCCAGCCCCAGGTCCCTGTGGCACAGGGCATCGCGGTCGCTGCTCTGGTGCAGAAAGGGGTTCATGTCCCCTGGGCCCCAGGAGGAGGGGAGAGGGCAGAGGGCCATGGGGAGCAGGGACTGACCCCAGTGTGCATCTTCCCCGCCACGGCCCCGCGGTGAGCCTGGCACGGCGTGGATCCTCCCACCGCGGAGCCACGGCCGCCTCTGTTTGCCTTTCCTGGGAAAGCAACCGGGGAAATGGCAGCTCAGGTGTTGATAAGAACCAAGAGACGTGTCCGCGGCAGATACGGGAGCAGGTCTGAGCCCAGCTCCCAGCCCGCACCCGGGACCTGCCAGCGGGACACGAACCCGGGGTACCGAGGGCAGAACGTGCTCACTCTCTGCAACCTCCTGTGGGGAGGGTGCGGCCACGTGGGAGTCGGTCTCTTCTCCCAGGTAACAAGCAACACGAGGTTTAGGTTGGATATTGGGAAAATTTCTTCACTTGAGGGTTGTCCAGGCCTGGCACAGACTGCCCAGGGCATCGGTGGAGTCCCCGTCCCTGGAGGGATCTAAAAGCCGTGTGGATGTGGCACTTGAGGACATGGATTAGTGGCAGCCTTGGCAGTGCTGGGGAACGGTTGGACTTAACGGTCTTAGAGGGCTTTTCCAGCCTAAATGATTCTGTGATTCTGAGATTCTACGATTCAAACCATTCTATGATGGTGTTTCTGTCCTGCGCTTGCTGTCCTTGCAGAGGGGAAGCTGCTGTCCTTGGAGACTGTCAACCCACAATTTAGGGGGTGACAGAATCCTGCTGTGCTCCAGCCCTCTAGGAAACACCTCCCCCATGCGTGCTGTGGCCCAGGGAGCAGCTCCCTCCCCAAAAGCATGAGAGGAGCCGGCTCCTCTGCATTTTTAATGTCTGAGCTGACATTTTGCTGTCTTGAAAACAAAAGCTGTTCATGGGCTAATTAAATAGATCTCACACAGCATCATGTACACCCCAGGGAGCCAGAGAGTCCCAACAGGGAATGAACTTTGGGAGGCAGAATGGCACAGTATTGTACTGGCAAAAGATGATAATTCTATAATGAGTGGCTGATGTGGTGAGCGTCCAGCATGAGGACAGAGTGCTGGGTCTGTGTGCAATGGCAATCTCACACAGTCCCATAGGGGAATACTACACACCTTTTCTTCTCCCTCTTGGCCTTATTAATATTATAAACCAACAAGATAATGAAGCTGCTGCTCTGGAGTCCCTTCTGTCTTCCAGAATATGCAAATGGTTTATGATAGCGCTGCCGCCGCGACGCCCTGTGATACAGCACGGCAGTAATTGGAGTTAATGGGGGTGACTTATTAATCCTGGTAGAGCAACTACACTTCCAGAGTCCAAAGATAACGCAGGATCCTGGAAAACTTGTTCTAATTACAGCAGGGAGCAATCTTGCCTTCTTCCTATATTGCCATTTTAAACTGAAATTACTACTCAGAAAAGCTCTTTTGTTCAGCTCCCAGCCAAGAAAGGCAGTTCTGCTGGGGGGGTTGATAGTGAGTTCATACTCACATTATACAGTTTCCTCAAATGGCCAAGAAGACAAACAGACCGGAAACAGTGAAGATCGCGTACCAGGGGAGACAAAATTAAATATTTCAATTAAGAACTTGCTACCTAATGCATGAGGAGGATGAAAAGAATGGATGTGGAGCTGCCTCCGAGGTGCTGTGACCAAAGCTGTGACCCAGCTGGCAGGGCAGCCACTGGGGTGTCAGTGGGGTTCTGTGGGTGCCTGGTACCTCTTTTCAGTCCTGCAAGGCTCCTTGGGCTCCCCCAGAGCCGTTTGCACCCCCACATCCATGCTGCCCCTGGAGCAAAGCTGGATTTCCCCCCAAGGCCAAGCCCTACCTTTGGTTCTCACTGGTGCCAGCTTGCAAGGCGATGCCCTGTGCCAGTCCTGTACCTCTGCACAGTGGGTTGGGTTGGGTATTCTTGGCCAGGTCTCTGCCTGTTTCTCCATTATCTGGACAAAAGCCTGCAGTGGGAAGGTTGTTGTGTTTTCCCAGCCCAGCGAGGGCTGTGAAGAAGCTGGAGTTGGATGGAGCAGAGGCAGTCCATGCCCAGGGAGGTCCATGCTATCATTGGTACCAGCCCTGCTGCTGCTGGGAGTTTTTGGGTGGATTCAGGAGCATTGTGGGGCAATGGAGATGGGTGTGAGAGCCACATTTCCTCAGTGGCTCTTTGGAAGGTGGAAGTTTTGCTGAGTCCTCTCTCATCCCTCCTCCCCTCCCGGGCAGGTTTCACTCTGTCTCACCTCCCGTGGGAACACGTGGTCTGTGGGTACAGTCAGGCACCCACTCTGGCAGCAGGGATTTGGGCATCAGTGTTTAGTAGGAGCAAAGCCTCAGTTTTCTCTGGTTTGCAGCAGCAAACCCTGCTCTGAGGGCAGCAGTGCTGCCCCAGGCACCCACTGTCCAAGCCTGGAACAGAAGAACTCAAATGTGGCTCAGAAAATACCTGGCATTGCATCACCATCACCTCATAGCAGTAGCAAACATCATCTGCTGATGTTTAGCAAGCATTAGAAAATATGGTAATATTGATTCTCAATTAATTTTCCCTTTTGGTATTTCTTTATAGACTTGCTTAAACGCAAGCAAAATTGTTTCTTGACATTTTAATGTAGATTTGATCAGGTCATCTATTTGGTTGTTTTGTCACCCCCCAAAATCTCAGACAGCTAAAATCAGACACTGTTTCAGGTGCTAAACTTTCCGACTGTAAAGAAGATGTTAAAACTGATCTGGGAGAGTTTTTTTAGAGCTAAGATGATGAAATCAGGGGGCAGTAATGTAATAAGAGGTGAAAGCCCAGCATTTTGCCTTTCCACGGGCTGGAAGGAGCCACAGCCTCAAGCCCGAAGCTGCAGAGGTGACTCTCACTGCTGCTGCCAAACCCACGTGCTGGAGCCCCCCAGAGAAGTTATTCTTCCGCTTTTCTTTGTTCCCTGCCCACATTTTCCTTCCCGATCAGTTCTACACGAGTCGATCTCGATAAAGGAGGAACACGGCACATACCCACGCACGCACTGCGCTTCCTGTGTCGTTATCCCGGCGGAGCTGGAGCAGTGACTCATCCTTTCCTGCAGCGGCTCAGAGCACCTCTGCCCGTGCCAGCGGCTCTCCCCGGCCCGTCGTGCCCGACGGGCTCTGCCGGGCTCCCGGCCCCGGGAAATCCGGCTGTATTTCACTTGTCCTTCAACTCAAGGGCTCAGAGCTCCCAGAAATGACCAGTCAATGGTTTGTCTAATGGATCCAGCGACCTGCTTTGGCACTGGTTTTACAACAAGGTTTAATTAGGGGAAGGAAGTGCCTCAAAAACACCAGCCCTGGAAATGGAAACCAAATTAGTGCTGTCACATAATGAATCCTGAATTTCTAGCCTGATGCGAATTCTTTCTTATTTTATTTTGGGAATATCTGAACATGCAGTAATGACAAAGAAGTGTCAGGAGTTCAAACTAAGTGTTAAAAGTTCCTTTTTTTTTGGTCTCTCTTCCAATGGGTGTGAAGCTGATGGGGGTGGGAGCACCCTGAGCAACACCTCTGCACTGATGTCTCCACAGCCAGACCCTTTTATCCCTTCTCCAGCTATTGTTCCCTGCCTCATTATCCCTCAGCTCGTTCCCTCTCCAGCCGCCCTGGCCTCCTTCCTCCCGGAGCTGCTGCGTGTGGAGCACTCGTCCCTCATTAGTGGGATGCTCTCTGCTGGTTTCTATCCTGGCCCCATTACCGGGGTGCTCTTGGCTGGTTTCTGTGCTGCCTCTGGGAGAAGCTGAGCAGATGAACCCTTCCCTGTCTGGGAGCACCTGGGCACTGCCCACTCCGTGCCTCAGTGACACTCCTGTCTGTGCACAACAACCCAGGGCAAAACTCAGCAGCTCCCAGTGATGGTGAAGGGGGTGATGCCAAGGAACAAACACAGAGACACACCAGTACCTGAAATAAAAGCCCCTAAAGCTAATCCTGTAGGACCAAGAAATGCCAGCTCAGCCCTTACTGGAAGCAAAGCCCTGGCACTCTTCACCAGGCCATTTCCAATACAAGGGGCACTTGCTGAAGCACCAGCTTCAACTGGAGCTGCAGCTCTGCAGTGCTGGGGGGGGGAGGCCCTGCTGCAGGGACCCCTCTGTCCCCCTGTTGAAATCCCAAACACAAACAGGCACACCCAGTTTGTATCAGGGCTGTGACTCTCTGACCTGCTCTGACAGTGGGACCCTTCACACCCTGCACCCAGGCAGGGCCAGCACCCACTGCCTGCTGCAGGCACATCTTCCCCTCCTGCCTTCCAGCCTCTGTGGAAATAACGCTTTCCATCCCTTAATGAATGATTGTTTATCGAGCTCTTAAGGGATTAACCTTTGGCTTTTCAATTTGGAGCTTCAGGAGCTTATTCCACGAGCTCAGTCTAAAAATGTACTTAAAAAAAATCACTGATATAGATAATCCTTTTTATAATCTCTAGAATTTGACTAGAAGACTCACTGTTAAGGAAAAATACCTCTGTTAATGTTCAAACAAATTGAGCCCGGTTGTTGTTGTACAAACCTTTTAAAGCTATTAATGATTGACTTTAATGTCTTGTATTTAATGGGGGGGCAAGATCAGCACTGACTTAAAACCATAGCAGACTGGGGAGTGGAAAGGCAAAACCTCCTCTGGGAGTTTCTCTGTGCTGCTTTGATTTCTGATAGAAGAAAAATCAATTATAAATGGGGCAGAGGTAGAAGAGCTGCACTTCCAGAACAGCAGAGACGGTTCTGATGGGGATCAACACCAAACTATTCTGCTGTGTCATAGGGGCTTTCCTGGGAGAAACTCATCCTTGTGCCCAGGACCAGCATCCTGGCACAGAGCACGCTGGGTCCCCCTCCTTGGACTCCTTCCCCCTGTCTGATGCCTGCATTGCAAACTATAGATTGACCTTTTTTGCCCTGTTCTGGTGAGAAAATCGATGGACAGGGTGGACAGGAATTTAGTCCTAATTTAACCCAAAAAATGGGCACTGGCAGGAGGAGCAGGGAGTGACACCTCTGCAGCAGCAACCCCACCTGGAGTACGTTGTCCAGCTCTGCAGTCTCCAATGCAGGAAGGATGTGGAGCTGCTGGAGAGAGTCCAGAGGAGGCCACGGAGGTGCTCCAAGGGCTGGAGCCCCTCTGCTCTGGAGCCAGGCTGGGGGTGCTCACCTGGAGAAGAGAAGGCTCCAGGGAGAGCTGAGAGCCCCTTCCAGGGCCTAAAGGGGCTGCAGGAGAGCTGGAGAGGGACTGGGGACAAGGGGTGGAGGGACAGAACAAGGCAGAATGGCTTCCCACTGCCTGAGGGCAGGGATAGATGGGATATTGGGGAGAAATCTTTCCCTGTGAGGGTGGGGAGGCCCTGGCACAGGTTGCCCAGAGAAGCTGTGGCTGCCCCATCCCTGGGAGTGTCCAAGGCCAGGTTGGACAGGGCTTGGAGCAACCTGGGATAGTGGCAAGAGGATTGGAATAAGATGAGCTTTAAGGTCCCTCCCCACCCAAATCAGTCTGTGATTCTGTGACTTCCAGGGTCGGGGTGTGCTGACCATCCCAGGGGTCTGCAACTGCCTTATCCCAGCCCCATCCCTATCCCCGGGGCTTTTGAGGGGACCAACACTGGCACTGAGATGGGGGACAGAGCCACCAACATGCTTGTTTTGGGCTCAGTCTGATCTTGTCAGCCAACTTAGCTGATGTAAGTGATGAGGGAGCGCTGAGGAGAGGGGAGCAGGACTGTCTCCCACTGTGTTTGTGCTGTGCCTGGCAGGAAGGCACACTTCACAGTCCTAATGGAAACAAATACCTCCCTGGTACAGGTGCTAATGAGGCTTCATCTGTTTGGCTAAAGAAGCTGCCACAGGAACCCTGCCAAATCCCCTCGGCCCCGCTGCAGCAAAGAAAAGAGCAGCCAGGATCAGGGCTTAGTGCTGCTGTAAAGTAAGGAGAGGAGCAGGATCATCCTGCCCAGTTCACTGGCCTAATAATGAGATCAAATCTCTGAAGTTGTAATCTGGTGGTTCAGAGAACAGGACTAATTCTGTGTAAGCTGAGGGGTCTAATTATTGGAACTGTTTCTAGAAAAGAGTGGGGGGAAGGTGCCCAACTGCCCTGTCCAGAGCCAGGGTGTTCCAGGGTCCTTTGGCCCCAACAGCCTTGCACCCCTGTGCCCGCCCCAGTGCCTGGTGGGGGTGCAGGTGACAGGATGTCCCTGAGGACACACCTGGTGACGTGTCTGCTGCACAAGGAGCACACCAAGTGCTGGGCAGGAGCCTCCTGCCCTCGGGTCTGGGAGGAAACGTTTTGCTGCCAAGGGACCCCCATGCCAGCCCCTGCACTGCTCCCAGGCTGCTGGGCACCAGCAGTGGGATGGATGGATGGCAGCAGCTCTCCTGCCTGGCACATCGGCCAGGACTAAGCATCCCGAGAGGAGTCCTGCCTGGATCTCCTGGCTCGCAGCTGGCACATGCCTGGGGACACGGCACTGGTGCCAAAGTCAGCTGCAGGGAGGAGACCTTGGAGCTGGGAGATGTGGCAGTCCTGGTGACACTGCTGTGCTGGGGCAGAGGCAGCTGCCACCTCCCTGGCAGCCACAGGACCCCGGGGTGAATCAGCCCCAGCCTTGTCTTCTGACAGCCCTGGCGAGGAGGGGGCACACAGGGGGGCAGGGTCCGGGGGTCCCCGTGTCCTGGAGCACCAGGGCTGCCTGTCCAGCTCCCTGCTGGGACCATGGCCTGGCACGACCACAAGGCTTCCCCAGTGACATCTGGGGGGTGGGAACTGGAACAGTTTAAGGTCCCTTCCAACCCAAAATGGTGATGCTGTGATTCCAGGGCTTCTGCTGCCCTCCAGGCTGCTGCCCGTCGGCCTGGGCATGCCAGAGCAGAGGCACAAACTGCTGTCACTGCTCTCTTCACCCCCACCCCGATGCACAAACCCCAGCAGCAGGCCCCTGGCCAAAGGAATTCCTGTGTAAGTGACAGATACCAAATGACCCCGATTTCGAAAACAGGAGCTGCTCCTTCATGAGAAAATCGCGTGTCTGGTAAACACTGATGGGAGGATAAGGGGGCAAGAGGAAAGGTCAGATACAGAGACTTCCATCGCACTGGAGGAAGTGTGGAAAGCACAAAAACTACTTTTGACAGCTCCCTGACAGGCAGCTTTTCCATGCCAAGCCACTGCTGAGCTCCAGCCTTGCAGGAGAGCAGGATGGACACAGCTGAGGGGTGGGGGAACCTCCCGGTGGGGCCTTTTCCAGCCGGGATCTGCATTAACTGGCTGCTTCACCCAAAGAGCTGCTCGAGGGAAGGTCTGGCACCCTTGTCCACGGACTCTTCTTACACTTGGGTCCTTCCCCAGCTCTCCACAGAGCCCCTGCCCAGGGTACCAGGTCCCAGCTCCACACATTTAAACCTCATCCCCTTTCCGTGCTTTTCTCTGCACTTAAAACCCGATTTTTTTTTTTAAATAATTTTTTTTTTAGCACTTATTAATATTAAAGTGCTTCTCCTTAAGGGGTGTGTAAAGAAAAGGCAGAGCCTCTGGGTGGGGGGGAACGCTAGAACTGCACAAAACCACATAATTTAATTTATAGTCTCCTATTTAAATTATTGCTTGGGTTTAAAAGGCTGTTTAAAAACAGGACAAAGAACTCCCTGGCAGTGTTAACTGGGCCACTTCAAGCAAATGGGCTTTAGCAGAGAAATGCACAAATAAATGTGCCGTTCCAGCAGTGATCCCAGAGCAGGCAGTGAATCCCCTCTCCATGAAAGCCCAGAAAAATGACAGGCTCGTGGTTATTGATTTTGGGTTTTTAAATGAAATTACGGCAATTATTTTGTCATTCAGAACATGAAGAATTAATAGAATTCACAGAAGACGAGTATTGGATTATCCTGGCCCAGGGATATTTGTGGCTGGTGCTGAAGCAATAAACAAACATTTCCTGGGAGAGCTGTCATGTCCCAGGGTGGCTGCCAGAAAGCACGTGAGGGGCTGCCAGGGGCAGCCTGGGGCCAGCCTGGCCAATGCCCCTTGATCCCAATGCTCCTGTCCCTCCAGCAGCACTCACCACAGGCCAGAGCCCCTTTTATAGTAAAACAGGACAAATTAGATACCTTTTTCTTTACATATATATTCTTTACATATATATATTCTTTAAGGCTCACACAACCTTGCAGAGGAGGGATCAGAACAGCACAAGAGAACGTGTTTACAGCTTCACACTTAAATTCGAAACGTGTTTTTAACCTGACATCTGTGTATTTTCAGCCCTTTCCAAAGTGCTTGTTTTGCTTTCTATGGCTTCTGCTTCATTATTCTAATTTAATAAAGCCGTGGCGAAGGCAGAGCGCTGACTCTTTGTGGCTAATGAAAGACATTGATTTGTTTGTACTTCTTGTTATAGATTTTTCCTAATTACAGGCATTTTTCAGAGGCAGTTGAAAAAATAAACAAGCAGCTGGTTTGAATGTGCAACCTATTATTGTATTTCCTAGAGCTGTGGAAAAAGTATTACACTCACAGCGGGGTGGTTTTCAATGCAGGAGAGCAGAAAAGGCATTTTTCAGGTGGGAGTCCACTGGCCTCCTTCCCTCATTGCTACTGCCAAGAAAAAGCCAATTTTTAAGTCTTCCTGGCATCCCTGGAGTGTCCACCAGCTGTGAGTGGGATGTGTGGACTCTCCCCAGGGGCCTCCATGGAGCAGCCAGGGCAGGGAGGAAGAGGAGCAGCACCCCGGGGGTCTGAGAGCAGCCATGGTGGGTGTGGGAGAACAGGGTTCTCCAGGGCCTGGGTGAGCACAGATAGGATGACAAATGGAGCAGGAGCCCCGTGTGGAAGATGTTTTTCAAAGCAAATGAAAACAGTCAAGGAAGAGGGTGATGGAGCAGCACAGCCCGAGCCTGCCCGGAGACCCCCCGAGACCCCCCGGCACAGCCCCTGGTGGGCCCTGCTGGGGGGACAGGTGACAGCACAGACACCACGTGAACAGGGGCCCTGGCACTCAGCCCACCAAACCTGCCCTCCATACAACTCCCAGGGTTGGCTCCACTGGGACACTGTTCCTATGGATCCATACAAAACCTTCCCATTAAATGCCATGGGAATGTCTCCCGAGGTAATCACAGACTTTCCTCTCCAAGCAATGACATTATTTACTGCACGATGTACATGTGCAAAGCCATGGGCAGCCCTGGCACCGAGGGAGGGCAGATCATGGCACACCCCTCCCGATCCCAGCCCCAGCACTGCCAGCACGGCGCGGCCACTTCTTGTCGTGCAGCTCGTCAGAAATCACACACACGTTACAAAACTATTGCTAAACTCTGGCAACTCATCCAAGCCCCAGCCCCTGCACGTTTGAGTCATGCTCCCAACAAAGGCTGATTTTCCTATAAAAACAAAACACTACCATCTTCTCTACCCCGCAGGCAAGAGGAGTTGTGGGGTTGGCTTTGGGTTTTTTTCTTAGAGATAACGTACTTGATTGGAGAAAATTTTTGAGGCGTGAATGAAAACAAAAATCAGTTTGGAGCCTGTGTTCTTTACCACGGCAAATCAGGAAAAAGTTGAATTTTAAACCAAAATGTTCACATTTTCCCCTGGCAAAGTGTTGCAGAAGGGCACAGCCCCGAGGTGCCTGCCAGCACTTGACAACTCTGCCTCTTTGCTGCCCAAATTTTTGCAGAGCAGCAAAGAATTGCAGCATCAGAGTCTCTAAGGTGCTGCTGTTGGGATTCCCTGCTGCCTCTGTCACTGCAGCAAGGTGCCTCAGGTAGCAAACCGTTGTTCTGGAGAGTGAGCTGCAGAGAAAACAGTGAGCATTTACCTAAAGGCAGAGACCTGAGAGCCTTCCCCACGTGCACTGCCCTGGGTCACCAGTAAAGCTGCAGCCACCACTCCTGCAGGGTGGGAGCCAGGGGCCTTCCTGGGATGAGGTGTGTTTCCATTGCCATGGGCAGTGCTGCTGCAGGAGCAGGAGGATCAGGGGTCCCTTTGTCAGGATCTGTGCCTCCTGCAGGCAAGGCTTCTTCAGAAAAACCATCCTCCTGCTCCCACATCATTAATTTCTTAGCATGATTCATTTAAAAGCAGAATTAATTCCAGTGGGGTTGGCCATGCAGGCTGTTGCAATAGAAAAGTAGAGGCAGGACTGCAGGTGGGAGGGCAGGGGCTGCCAGGGGGGAGCCCAGCCTTTCCCAGGGACCCCATCCCTTCCTCTGCTCCTGCTTCAGCTGCCTGGGGAGTAAACAAGGATGATGGGGATCAACCATCCCAGTGAAACACTTGGAGATCTAGAACTACAAAGGGCTGTAAAACAGCTAGATCTATTACAGCAGGAGAAGTTTAAAATTCCAATGGAACTTTAAAATTCCACTGTTATTGTTAATGAGCCCACGGCTCAGAGCTGCACTCAGGGATTGGGGTCCCTGGTGGGTTTGCATTGCAGGCTGGGGGGCTCTCCAGCCACGGGCAGAAGACAACGCTCATCCCTCCTCGGACAGGAGCAGTAGGAGGAGTCAAAAAGAAGCAAAGGAGTAAAAATTCTCAGAAGTCCAGTTTGAAAACAAGGAAATTGCAATTATCAGCCTGTTCAAACCCTCCCTGGCTGCCTCCGGGTGTGTGCAGCAAACGCTTTGTGTTGTCTCCCTGGAGATCACTCCTGGCTGTCAGTGCCCTTGCTGCTGGAGCTGGCGGGGATGAGGAGGGGCGAGTGGCAGGATGAGGTGACAGGACTCGGCTCTGCTCAGACGTTTCCAGACCGAGAGCCCTCTGCTCCCCCCCTGCAGGAGCATCCGGAGCAGCCGCGGCTGGCACCGGGCAGGAAGCAGAGCTGGCTCTATCTGTGCCTCCCGCGCTGCCGCAGCCTCACCACAACCGCTGGACGGATATTTCTCCCCCTGAGATGGGAGAGCACACGGAGGGAGAGGAAGGGGGGCCCTGAGGGGGCAGGCAGGGATCCTGGGGAGCCCGGGCCCTCTGCAGCATCTCTGTTTTAGATTCAAGCTGGCTCCAGAAAAAAAACCCTGGGAAACACCCACCCTGCAATGTCGGTGGGGTCTTCCACAGGGAATCACAACAAATTCCCGGCAGGGCACTGTCCCGGTGAGCAGCACTCTAGAGCCACTGCCATCTGACAGCAGGGAGCCCCTCCCTGTGTCACCACCTGCCAGAGCCGGGCACTGGAGCACTGTGGCACCAACCCACTGCCAAGGGGCTCCCCTGAGCCCGACTGTAGCCAGAGACCAACTGCCCCCTGCCAGGACAGGACTCAAAGGTTCCTGGTTAAAGAGCCAAATACAGTGTTCAAACAGGAGCCAAGAGGATCAACTCACTGCTCAGCCCTCCCAAGAAGCCCTTCTGTGTCCCTCTCAGCACCTCCAGGATCCCAAACCTCTTCTCTGCTAAATGTGCCTGTCCTGGTGGCCCACCATGAACACTGGAAGCTGCATCACATTCTCACATGAGCTCGATCTCACCCGAATCCCAGCCAGTTCCCCTGCAGAGGAGCCACCTCCCCCAGCACAGCCTGACCTGGGAAGGGTGGGCCAAGCAAGTACAGCAGAACCAGAGCCTTTGTGCTTTCTACTCTTTGATCTCCCTGTTATCCCGGATGAAGGAGTTCAGATGCAGCCATTTGGGGTGGTGGTTTGTTTGGTTTGGGGTTTAAGCACATAGTTTTTATTACTTAAACAATGAAGAGAAGATTGCACTCCTCACGGAGCTGACAACCTCACCTGCGGGTGCCAGTCCCCTCAGTGGGGTGGGAAATGTCCACTGAGCTGCAGAACACACGGCTCCCAGAACCTAGAAGTGTTTCTAAGCTAATTCCCTTTCTGTTCTTTCATTTTTCCTCTGGAAGCTGGTGTTGTGCTGTTGGCCAGGGCTCCCTGAGCCCCATGCCAGTGGGTGGGCTGAGAAGGGCTGATGCTGATGCCCAGATGGGAGCAGGGCGGTGAGGGCACTGGGGTGAGGGTTTCCCACATCCCCAGGCACTGAAAAGCAACTTCTCTTTTTCCTGCCTGCAGCCCAACTTCTGCAGCACTGCCCTCACCTGCCTGTGCCTTTCCCGGATAACATGGAGCCCAATTGCTGCCTGAGGGGCAAGAGCTACAGAACACACTTCCCAGGGCAGCCAGCTGGGCACAAGCTGTCAGGGGGTCGAGTGCAGGCAGATGAGCAAGAGCAGGAGGGAGGGCATGGCCAGGCTCTGCTCCTGCCCTGCTCCAAGGGATGGGTTGGGATGGGACAGGGCAGCTCCCGGCCCCTGGCTGTGGGCAGGGGGACACAGAGTCCCCCAGGAGATGAGAGCCCGGAGCACCCCAGCCCTGCCATGGGGCTGGGATCCCCCCGGGGTTCACAGGCTGCTCAAACAGCTTTTACTCTTGAAAAATCCCAACTGGCTTTCAAGGGCTAAGAAAAGTGAACCCCAATGGCTCCTCTTTTGTCTGAACTTTTGACCATTTCTGCCTTTGTTGACATTTTGTAACTTTTTTATTTATAAATTTCCTTCCTTCCACCACAGGTTGCTCTGCACAAACAGCTATTCCACACAAACAGCTTTGCAAGAGGAGTTCTATCTCTCAGGCCAAATTATCTCACTGCCCCCAGATACAGCTCTGCTTAATAATGAATGACTATTTTTATTTCCTGGAATATTGTAGAGATTCCTCTGATGCACTGAAGGAAACCAGCCCTGTGCTCAGTGCTTGGACAGGAGCCGGGAGCTGAGCGCTGCAGCAGGGGCGCAGAACCGCTCCTGGGAAGCTCTCGTTCCTGCTGGAAGGTCTCACATTGGAAGTTTTTAAAGTTTGCCTCTTCTCACAGCTCTGGGGAACAGTTTTCAGCTGTGGAAAACCAACAGCTGAGTTTCAGAGACACCAAATGCTGTGGTTTTCCAGCAGCTCTGGTGGTGCTGGCGGGTTCTGGTACCTCCACAGGCCCTCACACATCTATTGGAAACACCAAATATTGAGAGACAATAGCACCTGAAAGTGCTGTCCCCACAAAGAATACCCTAAGGGGGATTTCCTCTCCCCAGAAAGGGCGTGGAGAGTCCCTGGGACACAGTGAAGGCTCTGCCCTGCAAACCCTGGTGGCCTCTCACTCGTCACAGCTCACGGCAACATTGGAGCTGGTTCTGAGAAATAAATGCAACAGTATTTCTGTTCCCCGGGCAATTCTGACATATTCTGAAGCGAGCTGCAAATTTTTAACATTCGTAGTTGCTGTTCAGTATTTTGAGTCAAAATATTAATTTTTTTCACATTGAGTAGTGTTAAACCCAAAGTGCTAGAGCATGGCAGCACTTCAAGCTGCTAACAGCATTCTACTCTGAAATGTTCCCATAAATAGGAAAGACTGGATAAATCATACTGTACAGCTCCACAAAACTGACATAAACCCATGAGCAAAACTAACAGAAAACCTCTCAACAAAGCTCAATTGAACACTTTAATTCTCATCTCCAAGTCTTTCCTTGCTTAACCCCGGTTTTAAAAGACCTCTGAAAGTTTTCTATTTTTTTCTTCTTTTTTTTTTTTTTCATTTCCCCCCCTCTTTAAAACAGTTCCATTTCCGTGCAGTTTTGCAGAGTGAGTTACAGAATTTTTCCTCTCTCGTTGCATTTACTCCCCTACTCGTGACAAACAACAGCAAACATGGGTGGGAAAAAACGGCAGGACAGTCAGAGCCACTGCTACCAGGCTGGAGCTGTCCCACGGCTGTGTCTGTGGAGAGACAGTCCCCAAACTTGACTTAAAGCATCCCTAGGCAGCCCTGAGCGCAGCAGCCTCGCAGCACGGCGGGTGAGGTGGATCCTTTTCCTCCTCCGATAAAGCATCGCACATTTTCGCGTTATCGCGGCAATGCCTGCGTCAGTGTAGTGCCAAGCACGCCGCAGGAATGCGGCTCCAGGGAATGCTGGCTGCCTGTGGACACGCTCCGGGTGCTGCCCCATCGCCCGCGCGGGCAGAGGGACCGTCCCTGCCCCGGGGGTCCCCTGGGGAGAGCAGCCCCAGGGCCGAGCTGGGCTGTCCTCGGGGAGCGGGGTGGTTGGTTTGGCGGCTTTTTTTAAGCGTTAACTTCCTCAGCTGTCTGCCGGGTTTTACCCCGGAAAATTCCAAACCCTGGCACACATCCTGTGCCCTCCTGGCTGCCTCCGGCCGGGGAAGCTCCTCAGCTAATGAACACAGTCTGCTCTCATGGCCTCTGTAACCCAGCGTGAGTCTGACAAGGCAACATTTAATTAAAGCAAATCCCCACATCATTTTCAAACAATTTTTTTTTTAAATTACAATGCATCAGAGTTACGTATTTAACGAATTGTACAACGCTGTGGTGATCCCCATCCAGTACCAAAGCTCAGGAGGGCACATCTGTGTTCATTTTCTGATCTCTCCTTTTTTCACCCTGCACAAACATGCAAAGCCCAGAACCTGCCTGCACAAGCAAGTGCCAACAGGTGGGGGTGATGCCCATAGAGGGGCTCAGGCACTACAGGACCAGCAGCTCCTGTGGGACCTGTCCCAGCACCCTTCACCCCTGCTGGGACTGGGGGTACGGGGACCCAGCCCCCTGTGGGGAATTTGGGTGGGAGTGCCCTGCTGGCTCGATGGATCCCAGCGCCAAGGCTGCATCCCAATCCCATCACTGCAGGTTGGCTGTGGAGGACAAGAGCCACAGAGTCCCCGTGGCCATGGGGTTGGCAGTTTGCACCTCAGCACGTGAGCTCTGCCCAGAGCAGGGCTGGGGGCTGTCGGCAGCTCCAAACACGGCCCCAACGCTCTGGAGCGGGTTTGGCAGGAGCAAACCTTCCCTGTTCCTAAACCACCTTGATCCAACCTGGGAGCAAGTCTGGGAGGAGAAGAGGCGCAAGACACCAGCACACCCCGACCGTGGCAAAGACGTAGAACAAAGTACAAGCTCCAGCATGGTTTTAACGCGGCTCTCCTCCTCTTTTTAGGGAGAAGGTGGAACGCAGCCATCTTTTAGCCCTAATGGAGCCGCCCTGACATACGCGGTGCCCAGGAGCGAGCCGGGCAGTGGGGGATGCGCCGGCACAGGCTGTTCCAGGAGCGACACGCGGGATGCGGTGGGAAGGCACCGCGCTCGCACGGAGGCTGGAGCCGTGCGGCACAGACGCTCCGCGCCCGGCGAGGAGACAGCTGGGCCTCCTCCGGACCAGGCGAGAGCAGGGGATGACTCAGCCTCCCCCGGCAGGAGCGGGCGGGGGCACCGCGGGCTCCCACGGCTGGCGGCAGGACGGGCGCGGCCCCTCCTTGGCCCCCGCCGACCGGAGGGGCTCCCGCAGCATCCCGGGGTGCCGCTGCCCACAGCCCCGGGCTGCGCTCGGCGGGCAGCAGCTCCCCCAAAGGCATTCCCAGCTTGGCACGGGTCCCACTGCCCAGGCAAGAAGAGACACGAAGCTGTTGACACGTTTCTTCCTGTTCCCATTGAAAACCACTTTGGAGCGGGGCTGCGAGAAATCACGTGCCCGGTTTAACAGATTTCTTCCCAGAATGAGCCTTTGGTTCAGGAGGGGAGGATGGGAGGGATTAAAAAATTAAAACGAAATTCTGTTTGCCCGAGAGAACTGTCACAGCACTCTTGGAAAGGGCGCCAGGTCCTTCACCAGTTCCTGCCCTGCAGTAGCCTGAACCGGTGCCACTTGGAAAGCAGAAGACTGAAGCAGCAGTTTGGTTCATGTAATCATTAATATCCACTGCACTAGGAAAGCATTTACAAATCGAGTATAAGAAAATGTTGCCCATCTGTCACAAGTGGGAACCTTCAAACTGCAGCATCACAAATCATTGCCCGGGACTGGGAGGGAAAAAAGGAGGGAAAAACCCAAGAAAAAAAGGGAAAGGGTTGGAAGTGTGTCCCTTCCCTGCTGTCAGTCTGGCTGGCGCCAGGCTGGAGGGACACGGATCTGCTGGGCAGAGCGGGGTGTGGGTGCTGCCCCCTGAGAGCGGGGCTGGGGGGCACCAAGGAGGGTAGCACTGCAAGTGCTGCAGCAGGGCAAATGGCAAAATGCCAGGAAATAACCAGGGAAGTGGAGAGGAGCGAGGCCTAGCCATGATGAGGAGAGGAGCATTGTTCCAGCGCTGAACATGGAATGACACAGGAGAGGCACGTGAAGAGCAGGGTGGGGTTCTGGCAGTTTCTGACACTGGATGCTGCCTGTGGGACATCACCCTGCAACTGCGTGTTGGGGCATCTCAGGGCATGGGGCCAGCCCCATCCTATTCCATCCTGTCCCATCCCATCCCCTCCCCATGGGAGTGTGGCACTGCTCGGCCCCACAGCAGCCCCAGCCCATGGGTGGCTCCTGGCCCCCAGCTGCCCTGTTCACCCTGGAAGCAACTCAGGGTTGCAGGACCCCAGAGGGGGTTTGGGTTGTGGGGAGGGACCCAGGGGAGGCAGTGGCACCCCTGTGGGGCTCAGCAGTGCACACACAGCTGCTGGGCACCGGGCACAACCCCTTCTCCCTTTCCATGGAAAATGAGGGGTCCTGCCGGCATCTGCCGAGAAGCAGAGCCACGTGTGTGAACTTGCAGCTGCATTGTGCTTCTGCTGCCCTGAAAGCAAAGTGATGACTGAATTCCTAAGAAAACAGATTGGGAAACAGAAGATTGCTCAATGCACCTGCCGGTGAGTCAGAAAGCACAGACCTGGCACGCTCCTGAAGCTGTGAGTGGCTGTGATGGGGGTACCCAGGGGCAGCCAGGAACAACCCTGGGGGCAACAACCCCCCACTTTCCTGGCAGAGCATCTGCACACCGGGCTCTGCTCTGGGCTGAGTCTCGTCAGTGCTGAGGGCAGGGGATTCCAAGGGGGCTGGGCTGGGTTTGGCACCCGAGTCCTGGCTGGGCACCCAGGGCCAGAGAGCCACGGCACTGCCCCAGCCAGCAGTATCCTCTGGCCCCAGCCTGCCCTGGTGACACGGCCACCAGGGGGAAGGGGACTGTCACAGATGGCTGTGGCTGGGGAGTTCATGGGAACGGGAACAGCCCAGCACTTCCTGAGAAGTCCCAGCAATGATGGCAAACACCCACCTCAGGTGCATTGCTGTCTCTAGCAGGCTCATCACCGAGTGTGGGCACTGCCAGGCCAACGTCAGCGTTTGCCAACACCCAGTTTCAGCAGCTTCCTCCAAAGGAAAATAACATGGATAAACCACATGAAAGGGCAATGCAGCCCCAGCGTGTGCATCTCACTGCAGAGACACGTGTCCTCCAAACTGCGCGGAGTAATTTTAGAGAATGCACACAAAGTGACTGATATCTGCTTTTGGGAGAGGTTAATAAAGGCGGGCAGCAGTGACATTTGGGAGGAATGCTGGTAGAGGGTTAGGTACCCCTGAAAAATTTTATAGGACAAGTTGGATTTTGTGAATTCCTCAGCTCTCTCCCATGAGCTGCTCCTTTTCCCTCTCTGTCTGTGCATCTATTTTAGGATGAAGTTTTCACTTCAGCACAGATGTTCAGAACTAGGTTTCATGCAGTACCGATCTGTTCACATCATTTTCCTTTTTGCACCAGAAACCACGAACCAAGGAAGGAGCTGGAGCCAGCAGCAGCTGGCAGGGCCGGGTCGGTGACGCACTGGGCATGATTTCCCCCTTTGCTTACGGTGCCCGATGCCACAGACGCAGCACCCACAGTCACAGACCCCTTTGCCATCAGGTGTCGGGGTCTCCCCAGCAGGACCCCGGGCTCTGGCACCACTGCCACCCCTCCGGGCTGAGCCAGCCCCCAAAGTGCCTCTGCCGAAACAGCGGCAAGCACCGGGCAGCAAAGGCGAGTGTGGATGGCGAGGGTTGGCATTGGGAGAAGGGCACGGGAAGGGACCAGCAGAGCCCCTCCATGGCTGTGGGGCTCAGTGCCCTGACACTGCTCCGAGGCACAACCTCGGGCAGCTCCAGTGGGCTCTGCCAGCACACACACAAACACGGGATAGGCTCTGTGCTCCAGCCAGCATCAGGACAAAGCTCTTCCAGGGCAGACACGGCGCCTGCCCCGCAGCGAGGGAGTTTTGGGCAGGATCAGGAGCTGCTCAGCCTTACCCAGACAAGCACTGGCTGGGCCTGGCCCCCTCGGGCAAGGTCCTGCTTCCCCCGTGATGCTGCACCCACTAATGCTGGCACTGAGCCACACTCTCCGTGCTGTACCAAGTGTGGTTTAGAGCTCTTGAGGCCCAGCTGTACTCAGACAGCAGCTGCCACTACTGACCTTTCCCTGGACCAGAGGTTTACACTGAGAAGAGACAAACGGGCTGTGGGTAGAAAGGTCACTCCCTGCCGTGGGTTTGGTCTGGCTTGTTTCCCTCAAGCAGCACTTTGTGATGCACCCACACAGAGCCCTGGCTGGGAGGCAGAGCTGGCCTGTGCCTGCCCTGTGCCCGTGGTGAGCACAGAGCTGGCCTGTGCCTGCTCTGTGCCAGTGCTGAGCACAGCACCCTGTGCTCCCTGTGCATCCAAGTCTGGGCAATCAGCACATCCCAGCACGTGTGGCTGGGCATTAACAACAGCACCCAAGCAAGAGCAGAGGAAAAACATTCCTCTCATAATTTCTCTTATGCAGATGCTGCTCTCCAGCATGAGCATCCTCCTTCCTTCCCAGCCAAGCCCACTGGCATCCCACCAGCACCCCATGGCTCCAGCACCTGCGCTCACCCTGCGGTTTCATTTCCATTCTCCCAGCCTTGAGGTAGGATGGGCTCACTCTCCCAATCCCTTGGATATATCCCCCACCATCTGGAAGTGCCTCAAGTGCCTCCCACTACTGCAGGGCCCTGTAACTGAGGGTATGGAGAAACAAGCAAAGCACTTTTGCTCTCTGCACCCCCAAAGCTGAGGGTCCACATGGCACCGGGGCAGCTGCAGGAGGCTCATCCTCCTCTCAAATCCTCAGAAGCAGCATCAAGTACTCAATGCCACCCTTCACTTTAATAAATCACTCTTAGAGCCATGACAGAGGCACAAAACCAGGGCAATCCCAGGGCACAGCAGCCCCACTGCTGTTCTGCACCATTAGCCAGACACACTGGGTGAACTGGGCTGTCCCGTGGTCAGGCTGACCAGCAAGGGAAACCCCAACCAGCAAGGTGCCCCCCAGTGCTGATGTCCTCCTGGGACTCTGGATGAGCTGTGTCCTGGAGATTCTCCCCCAGGGGATCCCAAACCATATCCACCCCAGCAGCACCCAGCTCCTTACCTGCTCACGTAGAGGCTCCTGAGTCCCTCCTGCAGCCCCAGCTCCCTCCATCCCGTCAGCCCAGCTGAGCCCCATCACAGCCCCACCCGCCCCGGGGCCACTCAGCCCCCCCGCGGCACCTGCGTCCTTCTCCAGACGCTTCTCTCTCCTGTTCCCGCGGTGGTTCCGGAGCTGCTGGAGCTGCTGCATCCCCTGGCAGAGCACAGCGGCTGTGCCGCCCTGCCCGGCCCCACGTGCTGTGTGTGTCCCTGGACCCGCGGTGGCAGAGCCGTGCCCGTCCCAGCGCCAGGGCATCGTGCCATGCTAGGCTGGGACTGCAGAGAGCAGTGATTGGCTCTGTTTGGGAAGGAAATACACTTTTTTTTTAATTGCAACTAATATCTGTGTGCAAAAAGAGCTTCAGAATTATTCTGTTTCCTCCTTCCTGACACCATTCCCTGCCCTCCTCACAGATCACACAGAGGTGATTCAAACCCCTTCCCAGGTTTCTGCTCCTCCCTCCCTGAAGGCCCAGAATCCTCCCCCGGTTCAGAAAAGCCTCTTGGCTGCAGACACAGGGGATCCCTTGGAACAAAATGCTGTTATTTTGCTTTTAACAACTGGTAACAGTTGTTGCTGCCCGTGTGGTTGTCATTGTCCCGGCCCTGGCCAGCGAGGTGCTGTGGATGGAAAGGTGTCACATGCCAGAGAGGTGGCACAGACAGGGAGATGCCACAGCTGGAGAGGTGCCGCGGCTGGCAAGGTGTGATGGCTAATGAGGTGTCCCGGAGGCCCGCGGGCAGCGAGGTGCCACATCCCCGAGAGGTGCCACATCCCCGAGGTGCCACATCCCCGAGAGGTGTCACAGGCGCAGCTTCCCGAGCCGCCGGCGCTGCCGCCGCTTTGGCAGGAGCTCCTTCTCGTGGCTCTGCTCAGCATCCGAGCGGTTGGTTCGTCTCGTCTCTCCAGCGCCAGCCCCGCTGTGGCAGAGCCGCTGCTCGGCACCCGCTCAGCGGGACAGAGCCGGGCCAGAGCCGGGACAGAGCCGGGCCAGAGCCGGGCGGAGGGTCCCGGGGCTGAGCCGCCCCCGGCCCCGGGGACGGACCGCGGGAGCCACTGCCGGGGGTTACAGAGGAAAACCAAACAACTGGGTTATTTTTGCCAATTCCGAGCACTAGCGCTGTTCGACACACTGTTCGTCCCTTGGCAGCTGAATGTGGTGATAAACGAAACGCCGGTGTCATCCCAAGCGCGGGGGCAAAGGCAGTGCAGGTGAGCGGGTGCCCGGCCCGCGGGAACGGCGTGTCGGGGGTGCCGAGCTCGGGAACGGCAACAACACACCCGGCTGGGAAAGGCCAGCTCGTGGAATCACAGGAGACACCCAAAATCCTCCCGAGAAACAACTGCCCTGTGGTGTTTCCTTTTATCAATTAAAGTTGTGATGTTGGGGTCAATAATTTTGATTGTCAAAGTGATTTGTGGGAACAAATGGAGGAACAGCAACACGTGGCAACGGGGCTCCCTCTAACGTCAGCCACAGCCTGGCTGCACACCCACTACCCGCACCTCTATTCCCTCCACCTCCATTCCCTGCTCCCCCACTCCCTGCACCTCCATTCCCTGCTCTCCTCATTCCCTGCACCCCCAGTTCCATGCTCCCCTATTCCTTGTTCCCTTTCCCCTTCCCCCCCAGTTCCCTGCTTCACTGTTCCCTGTTCCCCCTTTCCCTGCACCTCCAATTCTCTGCTCCCCATTCCTTGCACTCCCAATTCCATGCTCTCCTCACTCCCTTCACCCCCAGCTCCCTGTGTCCCCAGTTCCCTGCACCCTCAATTCCCTGTACACTCATTCCCTGTGCTCCCCTTCCCTGCATCTCCAGTTCCTGTTTCCCCCTTCCCTGCAGCAGGCAGTGGCTGTGGGTCCCTGTGTGTCCCTGAACCTCGGACGTGTTGCCACAAGAGGGTAAGGACAGCTGGGGCTGATCCAGGGCATCCCAGTGCTTTGTATTCAGCCTCTGGATTTAACAGGAATATCCCCAGTAGTCGGCATTTTAATGCACATCCCGTGGATGGAACCTGTGCTGGTGAAAAGCCCCAGGCCCGGCAGACAAGGTTTTGCCCGGGTAACTCCTGTCCCTCGAGTCACACCAGCGCACAGACACCGCTCCAGCCTGCACGGCCCCGCGGGGCCTCCCTGGACCCGAGGGAGGAAAAGGTAATTAAGAAAGAGAACTTTCATTAGGGCAATTTCACTTTATTTTTTCCATACAGCAAGGTCAACTATAGCAGTAATAATAAAATAAGCATAAACCCAAATTGCAGCCCAGGACAGAGTACGTAACTGGAGCAACTACAAGCGAAAGTAAGTCTGTGGTTACGTAGGAGCGAACCCGCGTCCGTCCTTCCCGCAGGCGAGCCGGGGCTGTCAGTCCGTCACCCCTGGGCTCCAGACGGGCAGCCCGGCCCCTCCGCCTCCTCCCAGCTTTGGCATACACAGGATGACCGGCTTCCTGGAACGTTTTCCAAGAAAACGGGAAGAACTCCCAGGTTGTTTTTCACCTGCTAAAAGAACAGGACCACTACAGCGAGAAAATAACCCCCTACCCCTACAGCTACGGGCGCTGTTCCGTTTGCCTGTCCGTGGTTGAACTCTGTGAACGACAGTATTTGTTTTGAAGAATCTTTTTTGTGAACAAGAAACCACTGAAATTGTCAGAAACTGGTTTGAATAGCATATATCTTTAATATATTTTGATACTTTAAACATGCAGTAGATTTTGAATAATGTACGGAATATCTGAGCCATGATTCCCTGGATGGGCTGAAGTACCTGCTTTTTTTTTCTTTTTTTTTCCTTTTTTTTTTTTTCTTAATGATTTTCAGGCAGATTTGACCCAGTGGAGCTTCTGTCAGTCATGAGATCTCGGAAGGATGGCAGATCTTTCCAGCTGAAAAAATCCTGGCAAACTACAAGCTGTCCACATAAAGCAAAGCAACTTTTTGGAAGGGGGATGGAGTGCTAACTCTGTGCCACTTTTGCAAGCAATTTTGTTCAGCCTGTCATTTTATTTAGCCTTAACAAAACTCCTTGTAATTATAGACATTTTTATTCAAAATAAGATCTTACTATTATACAGGTTTCTCTCTTTTTTGACTATATACAGAAGTGCAAAAAGTCAACCTTCGCTCTCGACGTCCCAACTGCAGCATAATCAACCCTCAAGAGTTTGCACACACACACTAGAATTCTTGTTACGTAAACTTTGAGTATTTGGATTATCAACAAAAAGTCCCTTGATCTATTGATTATGCAGCTTATTTATAACAAGGCCTGATATTCAGGGATTTCAAAAAATATTTAAACAATATTTTAACATTTGAAATGGATACAGTAGAAAATAAATTTTCTTCTAATATCTAGGAACTAGATTTTTTTTTTCTCATAATAACTAATTACAAACAAAATAAATCATCAAAATATTACTCAATTGTCTGCCAGGATTGTTGCCATAGCAACAACTTAACTTCTTACTTAGCAATGATTATATAATTATAAGATATCCATATAAAAGATCTTTGTTCTTTTAATGAAAACTAGACAAGAACTAACAATGACTGACATTCTTACATTGTCATATTAGATCAGTAAAATAGAAATCATTTAGTTAACAGTAATACGAATACTCATAAGACACTACATGTAAATTCCAAACTGAGTATGTTATGAAGAAAACTACCTTTTTTTTTTGTATTTTGAAAAAGTCATCAGTAAACTCTAGTAAAACAAAATTCTATAAACTGAAATGGTATCAACTGGTAATAGAAAATGAAAACGAGCTAATAAATGTAAGAAATAAAAACTATACTTTTAACAAGAAAAAATAAGTAAATTCTCTATGGTAAGTCACTACAATAACATGTGAAGTCACCTATACTTTCTTAACACGATTGAAATTACATTGGTATGGGTTTTAACCCGTAATGTAATAATCTAAGGCTTTAATAGATGTACAGTACAATCAGGAAAATCAACACATCATTCTTATCTATAAAGCATCTCTCTCAAGCATAAAAACTCGCAGTAAACTCGGAGTATGGCGAGTTCTACAACCGAACCCGCGCCTCTCCCTCCCTGCCCGCCCGGGGCCTGGCCCCAGGCAGCCCCTGGCTGAACAGAGCAAAAATATCCTTTACTGGCTGCAACATCCAAACCACAAAAAGGAATTCCTTTGGATGAATCCATTCTTAAAACTTGAATGCACATCTATTTGTTTGTTTTTATTTTGTAAAGGCTTTCTAAGGCTATAAGCAGTTAATCTGAACAAAAAAAATCACATATAAAACTCACCCGAGTATTAACCCACCCAATTTCTACGCTAATTAACATCTCATTTGTCCTATTTTGGTTTGTCATGCATCTGCTCAGTGCTTCTGCGTCTTTGTTTAGAGTCGCCGCTGACGCGGGACTTGATGAATTAAAGTGAAACCCATCTCTGCAAAACATTTATAGTCCTTGTGACTCGCGACAGAGGCTATAAATAGAGCAAAAGAAGTTCCTCAAACATTTGTTACTGTGTCTCAGAAATGGCTTTTCCCTTTCGTAGCTCACGTTATACAGTAAATATGCATAAATATGACATACTTAGGAGAATTTATAGATAATATTGTCCATAAGGGTTATGCACAGCTGGAGCATCTCTCTGGTGCTGCCCACTGGCTGTGAGGAGCAGTTGGCCATTTCTGAGACAGCTTTGGTTTGAAACAGAATGGTGCCCTTTGACTGGTCAGTACTCATCAAGTCAGTGAAAATGTGGTTCTGAAAATAACACTGCGGAAATAATACTCTGATGGATGTACAGTCTATGGCACTTCATGAGAATCCTTAACAACGTGGTACTTAAAGCCATTGATGTGCTTTAAAATATACACAGTTGTGGTTTTGCTTGGCACATTCATCTCTGTCAGATTCCTCTCTTCCCACTTCTTACAATCTATTACATTAAAAATATTACTCTTAAACAAAAATTACTGTGCATGCACGCTCTCGTCTATAATGGCAATTTTAAATACAAGGTGCACCTTTGTTATTTGTAAACCTTGAAAGAAATAAACTTACTTTAAAAAATTATATCTTGGTCTACAGACGTACCAATACATAATAGATTTCTGGTGACAGCATCGTCAGTCTTTCCGGGGTGACGTCCGTGATTGTGGGGAACAGGCCCCGGATGCATCGACCCCCCGCACACTCCGTGCCGGGAAAGACGGATGATGCTGCAGGTTTTAGACAATAAGATCACCTCAGCACAAATATCAATTCAATGTACAAAGTATATAGGCAACAGTGTGCAGTGGAGTCCCACGGTCTCGCTTCGTCTCGCTAACATGCAATGTGTGATGTCACTGCTGAGGGGTTCCCAGTGCTGCTGGACAGTATTTACATACACTATGGCTAATGAGCTCGGCCTCTTCCCACCCAAATCCGGCCTCTTCGCCTCGGCTACGAGCTGGGAAGGGAAGAGCAGAAAGTGTTCTCAGCACGGCCAGGACTGTGTCAGACCACACCAGCCCCAACCTCACCCGGGCAGGGGGAGCTGTGCCCCGAGCGTGGGAAGCCCCCGGTCCCTGCAGGACACCCCTGGGGCAGGGGGGGCACACAGGGCACCCCAGCTCTGTGGGGACAGAGGGGCCCCACCCGCTGATCCCTGGCCATGGGATCGGGATCTGGGGCACCATTCCACACACCCAAGGCCTTGGCCCTGGGAGCTGTTCCTGTAAAACCCAGGAGCCCAATCAGGATCTCAGAAGCAAAAAACATCCTTAGAAATCCAGGCCCTATGTTCCCAAGGGAATTTTTCTCCCTTCAGTGCCCATCTAGTGCAGCTGTTTGGTCTCTGTGGCCTGGCACAGGAGACACCTCCAGAGGCAACTCCTCCTCCACCTCAGGATGGTCTCCAGAACAGGCACAGCCGGGACCCAGCTGTTTTGAAGGGACTCTGGCAGCAAGTTTAGGCCATAGATGGGAGGCATCCCATTCCATCCCATCCCACCCCCCCGTGTCACTCCAGCCATTTAACAACATTTATGCTCAGCTGAAACAAATAATTGTTATTACAAACCCACTGTGGCTAATGGGTGAATCCTCACCCTCAGAAATAATTCCATTATGGCCGAGAAGTTCAGTAAAAACATGGCAGAAAGGGAGGGGATAGCTGGAGGGGGTCTCACGACAACAGGAGAAACAGGAGTTTCCAAACCCAGGCGATGCCAGGTTTCTAAATTTTGAGATTTAAAATCTGTTCTTTCTAACGAGAACTTGGTGGAACCACCTCCCCCTCCAAGAGCTGCCCCACGGCTCAGGTCAGTGCTGGGGCCACACAGATAAAATATAAACTGAGAACTCCTGTTTTGCTGTGTGGGCAGGCACAAACCAACACCTGATGTGGCCACTGCTACCTGTGGATCTCCCCTCAGAGAGGAACAGCCCCTCAGCAGAGGTCAGAGCCTCTGCCCCTGTATCTTAATGGCTACCTTAGAAAGAAAATAAAAACATTCTGTCCCTGAAAGCAGCAAATTACAAATATAAAGGTAAGAAAAAATATAGCAACAACACATTGGGAACTTACTGTTTGATGACCAAATGTCTACATCTGTGTAACATACTTGTGGCTAGTCAGATGTTCGGCAGATATTATGGGTATCTACAGGTAAAAAATGTAAACAGTGAGTTACACATGCAACGAGCCCACCCAGAGGTACAGCATTTGCTACAGAACATCACTTTGGGAAGGGGAGGATCAGCTGTGAGTTGGTGGATTTTATGTTGTAACTATAAGTTAAAGTCAACTGAAGTGCTACAATAGCACCTTACAACTGGAAACATTAGGTTAAGTACTACTGGACAAATATAAATAAGTATTATTGGTTGTTCAGGAAATAAGAGAAGTTAACATCTACAAGTCATGCAGTGCAGTAATTGAAAATAGCCCTTTTTGTTGGCCTACACAAAATTCTGTGCTTTCAGTGTCTCCAATGATGAATTCTACAGTGGTCTCATTTCAGGCTGATTTTGTGAAGTGTTCACTGCTTCCACTGTCCTGAGTTTTGAATGCCAAACCTACGATGCCCTGAGCTAGGTTTTCATGGCTGGTGAAGATGCCCTGTGGAGAAGGGCTGCCCGTCCTTCCCACGGCCGCCGTGCGGAGCAGCTGGCACACGGAGCCTCCCCGAGCAGTGAAACAATTCCCAAAATGTTCTGCTGCCTAGACAGGACTCGGCACATGGCTCTCCTCAAGTGCCCATCAGCTCAGCTTCCCGTTTAAAAAACTGCAATTACAATTGGGGACAACTGCCAGCAGAGCCAATAAGAGGTGACAGTGCACCCCCAGCCCGGGGTGAGCAGCCCTGCAGCACACAGGGAGAGCAAACGTGCCCGGGCACAGGGACGTGGGCTGGGGTGCAGGGCACAAAATGGATTTGCACGATCCCAAATGCCTGTGGCACTTAGGAAGACCCTTTTTCCTGATGGGCACCAAGGCTGGCCTGTAAATCCATCCAGGAAAAGGAATGGGAGTGTTTCTTCTCCGCTAACTCATTGGCAGGTCCTGCTGTTGTTTTCCCGCCCGTGTGCCCTCTCCTCCCCTGGCAGCTCACACATCCACAGCATGGCCAACTCCACAGAAATGGGCTTGGAGCAGAATGAAGCTTCTCATACCATGTTTTCCTACTGCTGCAGGACAGGCTGTGGCACCCAACTGGAGAAGCATCAGGGACAGTGCTGTCGGAACAGACCAAGGGCCTTCAACACCAGTCCGGGAAGATGAAGGGCCAGATCTTTAGCCTTTGGCATGCAGGCACATGGCATCGGGTGGCATTAAATACCTTCAGCATTGCTCACATGGTATATACATATATGGGTATATATGTATATATGGAGGTTTGGCTGCAGAACTGCACTAAGTGTGTTATGAGGCTCCGGGGAGGAAAGGCATGAAATGGTCGGATTCTACAACAGAAAGCTGCCCTGTGATCTATCTGGGAAAGTGCATGGCTACTAACACAGAGATGGCTCAAAAATAGTGCTGATTTTCTGGGGCTTGGCTCCTTCTCGTAACTCTCAGGACACACACAGGATACGAGACACACTGAAATTAACTGTCTGGTGCAATAAACTGTAATATGAAGAGACTTTGGGCATACAGGTGTTTGCTTGCTGAGGTGGCACATATGCAGAGGTAGCCCCACCTATGAACTAGCTTTTCAAAACACAAATTCTTAGGCTAAGTTTAAAGCCCTGAGTGACCTGGTCATTCAGCAAACGTTTCTCAAGAGAACACCGTGCTACCTAAGCATGACTGCATGAGCAGACTAACCTGGGTGGTTTTGGGAATTGTACAATATCCAGGTCCCTTTGGAGGCTCGGGATGTGCACACCTAGGTATCACTGCAAGGGTGTCATTTGGGAATTGTATTTTTGAGAGATGAGGAAGCAGACAGGTTAACGAGGAACGTACAGCTGGGGCAGCACAAAATGGTAGTGCTCGACAGGTAAAGGTGCAAAGGCTCGAAGCCAAAGACCCTGGGCTTCACTCTGCAGCACGGGGTGCCCACAGCACCATCCTGCCCAGGCACAGAGGGCACCCCCAGCCTGCCGGGGCTCTGGGAGGTGGCAGAGGTGTCGTCTGTACTGAGCCAGGGAGCTGAGCACATCAGCTGAGCCTGCCTTACACTGACACTGACCCCAGAGCTCACCCCACACACAGAACCACACCTGCACAGCGCTGAGGACAACCTCGAGTTCCCTTTCCTAAGGGGCACACGTGTGATACCAGAGCTGGGAGCAAGACCCCCATACTGGACCAGAACTGACGTGGGCAACTCTAACTGCCTAGTAAATCTCAAAAAATAATTTGCTTTTAGAAGAGGAACAAGAGGATCTTTAAAATGTTTTTATTGTTGCACTTTCAGCCAGATGTTGTACATAAATCTGCTCTTCTGACAGCACCTTGTGCTCAGGTGCAGCTCCAGCTGCTCCTCTGGCCCTGGAACTCATCTTTAGAGCATCGGTTCTGGCTTTCCTGGGAGATTTGTAATCATTTATGTGGTAAAGCATTACTCTTATATTCCTGAAATACACCCAAACGTGGCAATGCTTGGGGTGGCTACTTAGAAATAAACCCAGACTCTAATGGGCATTTTCCTAACTGAGCTCTGCCCACAGCAATGGGCCATTCCCAAGAGAATCACAAGCTGGAACAAAGATTTCAAAGAAGTTTCTGTGTGGCCCATGCTCACACGGCTTTGTTTTGCTCTTGGAAGAGGAGAGTCAGAACATGTTTGGACTGCTAAACTCAGACTGTAAGAACCTGCAGCCCCTCTGCACAAAGGTTCCCCTGGCTTTCCCTGAGTGCTGCACTGAAAGGAGCCGCCGGCTTCACAGAAACAGAAATAAATCGTGGGCTCGTGTATTATCCCTTGCCTTTTACATCCCTGAGAGCAGAAATAAGCAGCATGGCCCATAAATGTTAAGACTGAGTCAGAAACTCTATTGTCAATTATTTTTAGCATCAGAAATGGAACTGCAGCACCTCTGGAGCATGGCTAAAGGTTGATTAAGCTGTGCTGCAGCTCTCTGAGAGAATGTGTAGGCCAACAAGAGGTCAGATCCAAACCCCCATGCTCATTAAAGCACCGATTTCGAGTTGTCTGTAAGGAACAAAGCTGTAAATTAGCAAACCTGGTTGGCTGTGGCTGTTGCAGCGAAGGGAACACTTGTGGCAGATGTTGTTGCTGCAGACACAGTGGCTGGCGTAGCACCGTGCACCATGGGAACTTTCGGAAGGAAAATCAAATAAGCAAACATACAGAAGAGTGTAGCAGTATGGGGACCAGAGCGACACGTGGGAGGGTCATTGAGCATGGTTTACCACAGCAAAAAGCCCGAGACATCATTGCCAGCGCGTGACATGCAACCACAGTGCAAAGCAGGACAACATTCCGGGAGGGAGGGGAGGGAGATGAAAGAGAAAAAAAGGGGAAAATGCTTGTTACCATCAAATCAAGAAAATCGACACAAACAAGCTTAACCATTTCAATACGAAAATCAACAGGAGAGTTTTTCAATGCCCTTATATTTACAAATTTTTGTCTTTTAAAAATTCAACCCAAATATTTACTGCAAACAGAAATTAATCTTGTTCAAGGACAGAATACGGCTACGTGGCTATGGTAAGATACAGTCTTTAGTTAACACAAGATAGTTTCTAAACACTGGAACTCATAGTCCAGTCAAAATCCACCAAGGAACAGTGTGCAATTAAAAACTGCTGTACAAAATTAACATCTCTGTGTCCATGTCAATTAAATAAAACAATCGCATTTAATTGACAGGTGTTAGTGCAAGAGGCTTGGGGAGATGGACTGGCACAAGGGCTCTACGTTACATCTAGCAGTGGATTTTGAGGGTCTGTGAGCTGCACCACAGGTTTAAGATAATCAAGAAACAAAGCTGGCACCTACCAACACTTGTAGCGGGTGTCATGCACAATATTGAGCCTGCTCATCATGCATTGCAACAGGAAGGTGGATTTGGAAAGGGAAAAGAATTAAAACAACCCATCACACGTGTAATTAGAAATTTCATTTGAACAAAGAAGAAAAATTGTTATTATGGGCACAGTGGCACGTAACTGTCAGCACAATCAAACCACACAGTAGCACAGTGATCCGTTAGGAGGCCTCGGGGATAGGGTGGGTCGGGGTGTGGGGACCCTGCTGGCCCCTGGAGCACCACGGAGGGTCTGGACAGCCGGGAAACACCTCCTCAGCTTTAACTCACAACTCCTGAAATCCCTGTGCCCTTTGACTCAGCCTTGTCCTGTCCTTCCCTGGGCTCCTCAGAGTAAAGGAGACACTCCACAGTCCCAGCTGCCTGTGGGTGGGGGCTCTGCCGTGCCCCTGCCCGTGAGCCGCCAGAGCAGCGCAGGGACCCCGACTGTCCTCTGCCCTGTCTGCTCAGCACGGCTCAGAGCAGGGACTGAACACTCACAGTCCCTGCACAGCTCACGGGGACACCTCAGATCACCTGCTCAGCGTTTTGTTCTGTGGCATGGGATGGATTTTAAGCTGCTGGTGTCTGAGCTCACAACCTGCAACTCCTTTCAGGCTACACAACAATACAGTGACAGCACCTGGAGAGTTCTGCCCTGCAACCAGAGAGCCAGGAGCACGAGGATACTTTTAGGAACATTCTGGTATCATTTTTAAGTATCACCAAGTTTGTAATTCTTTTTACTTTACACAGCTAAATGCCTTCCACCAGACTGATGTCACAATTTTCTATTTCTGCTTCCAAGATGATAAATATAAACTGATCTTTCAGAATATCCATTTTTAATAAATTATTTACTTTTTTATTTAACATTTATTAACACTACTAAATGATGCTTGACACAGCAGAAACTGAAATAAACTCTGAAATCTGGGAACAAGACTGCAGTGGGAATGGAAACATATCCTAGCAGACTTCCAGGGCAATGCTGCCTCTGTGACACCCTGTGACCATAGCAGGGGACAGGAAATGGCTCCAGCCGGAGCCAAACGCTGCAGGGGCTTTGCACAACCTCAGCAGCTTTGACTGTGCAGGGAAGAAGTCGGTCAGTTTAATTACTGCTGGGGCAGGTTATTCTGTGTCAGTGCCATGTCTGTGAGGCTACAAAGGAAAGGCCATAATTGTGTTTCCTAATTACTCCTCTATTTCTGTGTCAGGGAAGAGATCGAGAACATTTGCAAAGAGATGGTAACGACAGGGCAGCTCTCCTGACCTCCACAGGCACAAATCATGGCTGAAACCAACAGGATCGCTTGCAAGATTAAAAAATGGAGCAGAACTTGGCTATAAAGTACAAACAGTAAGCAAAACTGCTTTCTCAGTCCCTCTTATGGCATCTCTGCGGTGTTAATGAGGTTACAGAGAAAAGCCTCCGAGTTCTGCCTCTGCAGAAGTGCCCTGTTTACATGGCTGTACATCCTCCATTAGAGCTGGAATAGTACCTTGTTCCCTACATAATTACATCTACATGCTACAGATGAACTGGATCTTTATAATGACTCTAAAATATCCCAGTAAAGCTTTTCAGCTCCAAGTTTCAGTCTGTTATCATCGTTAACATTATGAACAGGATGCACAGTTTGAAAGGGAACTGAAGCAAATGAACATGAGGCAGAAGGGAGAACACTCACTGGGGTGGGATAACTCCCAAATACAGACATAATGCTGTATGACCCTCTTACCAATAATAAAAATAATTTTTGCTATGACCTTAATATTCATCTTGACTTCAGAACCTTTGACTGCCTAATGAGAACACATGAATAATGAATGTGCTGTTTCAATGTTCCCTGGCTGTTCAGCACAAGGCAGAATTTTAATTTGAGGATGTGTTGAGTTAACTGACCGTAACTTCACAACCAGATTATTTCTGCAGTGCAATAAAACTGTTTTTATAAATATTCTAGGTTTCCTGGTGTTTTAAGTATATTTTTCTCTTCTATTCCTCATACTATTCCCTTCAGCCTACTTCTTCTGCCCAATCTACTAAACCCTAACTAAAAACAACACCCCAGAGAGGATAAGCACTCCCACGGAGGTGAGCAGTGGTGCCTGACCTTTCCTTCCCTAACATTTAGGAGGAGAACAGTGGTTCTGCAGAGGCCCAGCAGACCCAGGGAGGAAGGTGCTTTAAGAAAGCCTCTGGGCACTGAGTCCCAGCCCGGAGCAAGGGAGTCTCTGGGGCTGAAGCTGCAGTAACTAAAGGAATACACGATGGGCTAATGTGATAGCAGAGGTGGCTGAAGCCTTTCCACACTGGCCCTGGGGTTCAGCTGCCAGCTGCAGCCCTGCCCCTTGCAGCTGCACCAGGACATCAGCTCCTGGGAGCATCCTGCCAACCCCACCCCTTCCTTTGGAGGAACTCATTTCTCAAAGACACTCTGGTCACCCTGGTGACACACACTGGGCAGAACAGCTGTACTCGCACACCTGAGGGGACAGGGAGCTCAGCCACAGGATGGCCATGAGCACCAGGGCAGGATGTGACCCAGCTGCCCACAGGAGCTCTCTCTGCAAGGCCAGGCATGCCCCAGCCAGCTCCAGTCACTGCAGGACACGGAGCAGGGGAAGGTGAGCACAAGGACCTGGAGCTCTGCACGTTCACAGCGAGAGGTTCACCCCTGTCTGCCAGGGTGTCCCAAGTCAGCAGCCAGGACACAAATACCAAAACACGCTGTGAACATCACTAAGTCATGCAGAGCCTCCTCACTTGGCAGACTAACTCCACTTATTTCAGCACCACAAGTGTTCCCAGTTCTTTCTTGCAATGCCTTTAAACTCCCCTCTCAGCCTGGGGACAGATTCTGGCAGCCAAGGTTTCCCCCTCAAGAGGAGAGCTGTGGAAGAGGGAGCTTTAGCAGAGAGAGGTGAGATGAGTGTCTAAGGGCATTTAATTGATTAGGGTGTGCTGGAGTGCAGTGTCCAACCTCTGGCACGGATGATCCCTTGATGTGTCTCACATCCTGGCACACAGGCAGCCAGAATGATGCCTTAAAATTCAAAAGAGGTATCTAAAGTTGTCTGGAACATGAGTGAAGAACATGAGGAGTGAAGTGCCCTGCACAGGAGGGTCCTGCCCAGATCCCCCACAGAGGACCAACCCCATGCACACCCACCCTCTGTGGGTTCTGTGTGGGTCCTGCCCTGGGGCCCTCCTGCACTTCACACCCTGCAGCTGAAGCAACTAAGAACACAAATGAGCACTTACACCTTGGGTGTCTGAACCTGAAAAATGTCACTTTAATTCAGATCCCACTGAGCTGACCTGCCCCTGCTCCATGGCCACAGAGCTGAGGGCACCTGCGTTCTGTGCTCTCCGTCGCTTCGTAAGGACTGATGGAGAAATTTTATTTCCAGGTGACTGTGCCTGAACAGGAACTGATCCCAGTTTACTTGAAGTGGGAAAAGCTATAAAGGGCAAGGTGGCAAAGACATTTTTCAAGCTTTTGGGAAAGTACTGGATTACTGGAAAGCTCAAACTGCCGCTATCTGAAAAATATAAAAAGACAATTTATAGTAGCTCATGCTAAAAACTCCTTTACTTTGCTTGTGTAACATATACTAAACTTCAGTGGTCAGGAAAGGTCTAATGAAGTATCAAGAACTACTGTCAAGCTCCTGGAGGTTTCAGTGTGGACATGTGAAGGAAGAGCTGAGGTAGCCTGTGTGGAAGAGCTGGGAAAGATCCCAGTTGATCATGAGGTGCAAATGGGGTCTGACACAGGTAAACCACAACCCCAGCTCCCAACTTCAAAGGATGTGATTCAAGCATCTCCAGCACTTCCAGAAAACATCCAGGCCCTCGCTGCTTTAATGGAAGCTGGAAAATTGCAGTTTACTGGTTCCACTGGTTATGCTGTGCCAAAAGAAATCTGTGAATTGTTTAATATGTACAGCAAGGGCTGTGAATCTTCCTGGATGGGGCTCTGAGCAACCTGCTCTAGTGGAAGGTGTCCCTGCCCATGGCAGGGGGTTGGAATGAGGTGGTCTTTAAGGTTCTTCCCAATCCAAACCATTCTGAGATTCAATGATTCTATGATCACATAGGCATTTTTATATGGATTTTAGTATGTGTGCCAGAGCTCTGACCTACAGCTGACTCAATCCGGCTTTGCAACAAGCTTTTAGCGATACATTTCAGTGGTGCAATGCACTTTTGGAACCTAAATAAGTTATTAAAATGTTCTACATGAAGAAACTGGTTTCTGTGCCATTTAAAGTACACATGTTGGCTGTATGCCAGATCAAGAAAATGATAAAGAGCATTATACTGAACTCCTGGGAACATACTTCCCAAAAATATTTAGGATAAAACCTTTCAATTTTTTAGGTGAAGTCTGATTAGCTGTATTTCCTCCCCTCCCCAGTCTGCATTATGAAGGGCTGTCCTCACAGACCCCTTCCCATTTCTGAGTACAGATCTATCAGCTGGGCCCTGCACAGCTCCTGGAAGGAGGTGCTGCTTTAGTGGGGGTTCATGTGTAACAAACTACCTCAGCTGAGTTACTAAGGGCAGAAACTGCCAGGACATACCGGAGATCATTTCTCGTGAAGTGCCGTTTGCAGAACCAAAGCATATATTTCAAATCTAAGTCCCATCACTTGTCCTCTGAAGGGATTTCTGCTTGGTACAATAGTACAGGCATCAACTCTTCAGCTCTTACACCAGGACAAGTCAGATCTGATCACTCCTGGCTGAGCACTTGGCTCTGCTCAGCCCAAGATTGGCCCTGAGGCACTGGAGGCCCAAACCGTGATTTCTTGTGTAGGTTCGTGATTCTCCCAGCTGTGAGACTGCCTGTGCCTTCTGTGACCACTGCACCTCACGAGAGCCAACACCTTGGAGTGTGTGACTCAGCCCCACTGCTGCCAAGCACACGAAGGCCAAGAGGTCTTACAGTGAAGAGAAGCAAACACAACAGTTCAGGGATATGTAAAGAAGAGGAGTTAATCCAGGGAAAGAGAAAGGAGAGAGATTTCAAATTCTGATTCGAGGTGACAGAGCATGATGCTGATTTTTATGTTAGACTGGAAAACACCCACCCAGCTTCTGCGAGGAGCAGAGAGAAGCCAGTGTTCCCACAGCCAGCACCTCCACTGCCCACGGGCTGGAGGGGATGCCTGTGCCCATCACCAGTGGCCTCCAGCACACACTGCATTTGCCACCAGCAACAAACAACTACTTCCTACTGTGTTTTTTCCAGAACTCCCCCTTCTCCCTCCCCGGAAAAAGGCGGCCGAGCAGCACTTACCTGGTGGGAGAAAGGCTGTATGCTGCTGTAACTGCATGTTGGCAAGAGCTTGCTGGTACTGGAAGATACCAGTGTTAAAGACTGCGGTGGCACCATTGGTTTTTTCAAGCGCAGGCCTCTTTGGTAAGGGGGGAAGTACAGCTTGAGGAATTCCCTGAATGGTGGATGGGTATAAAAATAAAGTCCGGTAACAAAAAGAAAAAAAACCAAAAGGGGGTGGGTGGGGTGTGGAGGAGGATGGGAGGGAGGGAGAAGAAAAGGAGAGAGAAAAAAGGAAAAAAAGAAAAATCAGTAGAAGGCAAAATAACCAGGCAGCACCATGTTTCTCCATGAGCAAGCAAGCAGCATAGCAGACTGAACTACCAAATAAAAGGCGAGGGAACAGCTTTCCAGGGAGCACCGTTTGCCTGCCATTACAGTGGCACAGGGACGGCGGGACCGGCCTGAGCACCGCCCTACGGGAAAGCTTCGGGCCGGGTCAGGAGCGAGGCTCTCGGGGAAGCAGCACTGCTAGCTCCATGAGGATACACGTAAAGCCATGTTAATAGTCACCGTCCGGGGCAGACGGCGGGGCCGTGGTGCCAACCCACTCCCCGGGCCCCAGCGCTGCCCGGGCATGCAGAGCACGCGCCGCATGCCGGCACCCGGCCGCCTCCGCGCCACCAAGCCATGCCAACGCGCCCTGCGCCGGCACCCGGGGAGGGACGGGGGGACGGGGTGGGAGGGCAGGGACGGGCACGGGAGGGGGCCGGCGGGGCGCGGGGGNGGGAGGGGGCCGGCGGGGCGCGGGGGCGGCGGGGGCTGCAGGGAGGGTGCCCGGCCCGGCCGCCCACACGCCCTTTGCCGGGGACGTGGGGAGGGAAACCGGGATGTTCCATTTCTACACATTAACCCCAAACTCGACTCTACGATACAGCTACATGCCAAGCTAAAAGGTGAAAGGTCATAGTACCAGGTCAAAGGTTGCCTCGAGGGGTCGCTTCAGTGATTTGACAGCCGACTGAGTCTTAATTAGCAGGCAGCGAGCACATGATGGCAATGGCCAGTGGGGTCAAGCGCATTAACATAAACAGCAAGCAGAGGTGCGTCATGGGGGCAGCAGTGCATTGGGGAGGTGAGAAAAAACAAATAAAAACAAATCACCGGATGCCGTGTACAACGGTAACAAGACTAGGCATGCAGGGGGGCCGGCGGGCGGCCCCCGGCGGGCAGGGCAGCGGGGCAGCAGGGAGGTGCCCGCAGCAGGGAGGTGCCCACAGCAGAGAGGTGCCCGCGGGGCGCTCACGGCTGCGCAGAACCGGGAACGGGGCTCCCCGCACCGGCCACCGGGAGCCCCGCTGGGAGCCCCGCTGGGAGCCCGTGGCCACCGCCTCGCCCCGCCGGCCCTGCTGCTCCGGCCGTGCCCGCCGTGCCCTGCTTCCCACACCCCCACGGGCTCAGCACTGGCGGGACCCTCTGCCACCACAGCCCCCCTCAGTGCTACCCTCGCCTTGCCAGGAAACCACCTCCTGAGTGGGTCCAGACCTGGCTGCTACAGCTACGGGGCCTGTGCCCGTGGGAGCTGCCGCCAGCCCTCGGGGGACATGGGATGGGAACAGCAGTAACATGGTCAGATCCACTTCAAACTACAACTCTACAAACATGGACTTACAGGAACTAAATAAGGGTTTATCTATCTGTGCAGCTAGAGAGATACACATCTGCTCACACACAGATACACAGCCAACCAGATATACATGTAGCCCACAGGTACAGATACACACGTGTATGAACACACACAGGTACATACAGGGTACTCTGTACATCAGCAGGCAAAATTAGTCAAACACCTCAACGGTCTGGAACTACTTCAGAACAGATCTGGCACCACATGCTGAGAAAGCTCATTGCACCGTGTAGTGACCAGGGTCCCCAAGCACACCCCCCCCTCAGCAAGGACAGACACACATCCACTGGCACCTCTCCTCAATGTACCTCTACATCCAGAGGTTTTCCCACACTTACCATGGCAGCTGCAGTTGCTGCTGCCTGGGCAGCTGCAGCTTGGTTAACCTGGTACTGGGCAGCCTTGATCTTGGCTTGCAGGTGTGCAGGAGGGTGAAAATATTTGCACTTTTCCCGTGAGCATCTCCCTTTGATGTAATCCATGCAGACGGTGACCGTGTTGTCGTTGGTGTCGATCATGGCGCTGTCGGCGGGGTGAGCGAACCGGCAGTCGTTCTCTCCCCTGTTGCAGTTCCCACGCTGGTACTCTCGACATACCTGTGACACCAGGAAAAGAAAGACCCTTAGTTTGGGTGACGTGTGCTGCAGGCATGGCTTGGAGCGGAGCAGGGGTTTGCAAACGCCTGTGAGAGCACCACAAGGATGGGGCCCGGCCCCAGGTGGGGCACAGCGGTGGTGGGACGGTGGGACTGGGGACCTGGCAGCAGACATTGGCTTCTCTACAGCCTCTTCTGATGCTAAAGAGCATCAAACCCCACAAGGATCAGAGCCAAGCACTCAGCAGGTGTCATTTTGGCTCCTGCTTAACTGCCCACAGGGCTATTTCTGTTTCCTGAAGAAATGTGCTGTGGTTGCTCTTGGGAACTACTCAAGCACCCCAAGGTGCTCAGCCACACTCCACTGGGACCTGGCAGTGCTGAATCACCACATTCCAGGTGCTCAATAAGGTGAGTGGTCACAAGTGCTGGGAGGGCGATACGGGGCTGCCCCCAGGGAGCTGCTCCCTGTCCATGTGCCCTCATGATCCAAGCGCCTGCCAGGAGAGGGCAATCCACAGCCCATGGTGGTGGCACGGCCCACCCCCCCAGCAGGTATCAGTCCTGCTGTCACATGCCAGCAGCCAGTGGAAGCTGGAGGGATCAGACACTGCAGCAAGGAAGCCTCTTGGCTGGCAGCCCCCCACAGCATCCTCACTGTGCCACGTGGGCTCCAGCCGGCCCCGAGCCCTCACAGACCCCCTGGACCCCTGGCCACCCCAGCTCTGCAGACACAAACTGCCACCAGTGTGACAAACACAGGCCCCCTTCCCACATGCCATGCAAACACCGTGTTTGACAGACATGGGCTCTTGTCATGGTCCGTTCTCCCCAAACCACCAATAAACGCACTTGGCATTCCAGTTTTCCAAAGGCCGCAGGAAACAAAGGGACAAAAGCAAACGGGTCGGTATAAAAATAAAACAACTACACTAGATGGAATTTCCTGTTCAAGGTGGGTGCCCATGAGCTCGGATCATCAGTATTTCCTCAAGAACCTTGGCTCCGATCCCTGCAACAACCCAAATTTGGTGGTGGTTTGGTTTCCCTCCATGCCGATGCTCTGGCTGCTGTTTAACCCCTGTGCTGCTGCCAGTGCCTCCTGCCCATCCTCTGCACTTATGAACTGACACGTGTCAACCTGACCACAGGAAACATCCATTTGTCCAGAGTCATTCCTGTACAACCCTATTTACAGGCTTTTTCCACATGGTGACAGACTCTAGGTATGTATTCACAGCAGACCCAGCCCCTCCTGCCCATTGTTCACAGAACAGATTCTGCAGCACACAGGGAACAGCTCAGGCAAATTTCTCAGCCGGAAAATAACCGCCTGCCTGCCAGGTAATCCTACAGTCAGACCCCTTTCCTGGTCCAGTCCCACACAGACCACTGTGCCAGCCAGCGTGACACAGGGAGGACTGGGGAAGGAGGTTCTCTTTCATCACCTAGGAACACTTTCTGGGTCAGGAACCAGTGTCCTCTACCCAAACACGGGCCTCCCACACGGACAAAAATGGATAATTTCCTCTGATCATTTGTTTGCAGTCTAAGAGTAAACTGAACCCTCTTCCTCTGAAGATGAAGAAAAGGATGAACTAAAGACAGCTGTCTTTGCTCCTTGTTTTGTACTATTGATCCACTAAACAGAGGTCTCAAAACCACTCCACATGTAAGCAAGAACTACTTCACTAATAACACAGAAATGATAGATACAAATTCATATATGAGTGTATATATATAAAGTACCTATATACAGAGAGAGAGAGAGAACTCATCCACAGAAGAGCTACTTTTATCCTGGTTAAAAACCAAAAGGGAATGACCAGAATGCTGAAATAAGCAGGTAGAGATAATCTTGGCATGTCCAGGGCAAGTTTTCAGAGCTGTAGCACAGTTGCTGCACTAAGGCAAAGAACAGCTCCCTCAGTGCTCCCGAACAGACCTCGGGATGAGGGCTCACAGCAGCCAGGCACAACCCTGAACTGCTGCTCCTTCTAACCAGTGTGACCAGCAATGGCTTTTTAGCCACTGTGAGGTAACAACCCAGAACATTTCCAATTCTTGCTTATTTAAAAGTAAGCATTGAAATGGGGTTATTTTTTGCCATGGGCACGCTGCAGTATATCATTCATCTGCTTGAGTACAGAGAGGCACAAAAGCACGATGTGCTGTCTGGTCTTTCAGATCTGGAGAGCTTTTATTAGTTATTTATTAATAGCCCTGTAATTAGTACTGTAATTTTCAACTCAGTATGTTAGGAAACATAAACAGAAAAGGCACAGATACTCCAGCCTCCTGCAAAATGCTGAGTTAGAGCTGCAGTGTCACTGACTCACTTTAATTCCCTTGCCTTGCTCGGGTTTTGGGCTGAGTTTGCTTTGATGGCCCTGCTGGGACTGGAGGTGCCACCCTGGCGGGGACACAGCCACGCCCCAGCCATGGCAGAGGCCCTCACTGCTCACTCCAGTGCTGGGCAGGGTATGGATGGAGGGACACAGACAGCCTTCCAAGCATGTCCCACCTCCCAGCCCCTCCTCTGCACCCAAGAGACCCCACCAAAGTGGGTGTGCTGGCATCCAGGACACTCTGAGCACTTGAACACACAGCCCCGCCGACTCACAGCCCTGATCACCCAGAGCTCACAGCTCCAAGAACTTCTGAGTTGCTTCTTTCTGGCAAAAAATGGCATATAAGAAGCAAGCAGGAGACAGCAGCTTGGCTGTGGTCATTCTTGACTGAGGAACACTTCTAATAGACTATGATGGCATTACAATGGAAACAGCCAGTTTTGATAAAGCATTAGGCAATTCCTTTCTCTCTCAATTCCCTGTCCTTCCTCCTTCTTTTCTAGTTCACTGAAGAACCATACTTTGTTCAAGACATTTCTGGCAAGGGAGTAGGAAAGCTGTGGAAAAGCCTCAAGCCACGACATTTCCACCCTGAGTGCCGGTTCCTTACGAGAGTGGCCAGATGCACTGGACACCCAAACATCTGCATGCTGTATGGAATACAGATGACAGCAATCCTACTGCTAGCAGCATTCACCAGCCTTATCTCACCGAGACTCCCATTAATTCAGGAGACACGGCACGCTGCCCGGCAGAGCTGTGGTGTCTGCCTGCCTCCCTTCAAACCCCAGGTGTACCCACCGAGAGCTCTCAGCTGTGGAACAGCCTGACTCGGCACCACAGAACGTGCGCTGACTTAATTCCTGCCGGCACACATTGCTCTTCAAAATAAATATTTAAAATTCTAAGCAGAACCAATCATACTCCAGGATTAGATGCTAACATCATCGTGGTTATTTTTCTCCAGGACAGTTCATTCCAAGGGATAGTGAGCAGAGCCTTATAAAGCTCTGATCATGCCATAACAAATGCCAGTGCCACAGCAGCAGATCCCTGGAAGAGCAGGTAGACACACTGCTGGGTCCTCTGGGAAGTAACAGCCAGACCATGCAGCATCTCCAAAATCCGTTCTGTATTTCTGTAACTTATAAAGCACATTCAAATGTTTTGCTGCTTATAAAAACGATGTGCTTGTTTAGTGTTTGGATACTAAATTTGGATACTCCAGATCAAATGACCACTACACTGGAATGCACTCGCAAATTATCTTCTCACCTACACATTTCACTGTTTAAACTCATTTGCAGAAGGAAAAAACAGGAACAGACATCCCCTCCTCCCAACAGAGAGGGATTTTGTAAGCCAGTAGTGCAGCATGGACCACAGAGTCTGTGGGTCAACCCGGATGTGCTCTTGACTCCAGTGAACACAGAAAGCAAAGCTCAAACAGCTTAAAGGGTAGAAGCAGCTGGATTTCTTTAAAGTGATCTACGTGGTGCAGTGACCAGAGCAGAGCCCAGGTGAGGGCCATGACAGGATGGCAGGGCTGGAACAGCCCTACTACAAGGACAAGGACAACGACAAGGACATCCCCCAGGGGCAGAGATGAGACAGATGCAATCACAGCACAGAAGGCTGTTGGGGAGCTGGAATGTTCGTCCGTGCAGGAATATGGCTGAGGAGTGAGGGCCTGCTCGGCTGCAAGCGGAGCCCATGGAGACACCTGCAGCTGCACCAGTACAGGTGACACAGAGATGCTCCTCCAAGCCTCAGCCCTTGTTTTCAGGGGTTTGCAACTTGACCATCTCCTCCTTTCTGTACAAGTTCAAAGCAAAACCACTCAGCCTTTTTAAAAACTTTTTTAAGTTTTACTAATTGACAAAAATGTTTTTTACTGCAGATTGTGCCCCTGGGTGTTCTGTGACAGTGCTACTCTCACAGCTCCCTCTTGTGCAGAGGACTGACTCAGCAGTGCATCACTCCTCTGAACAGCCATATCAAGAGCAGCATCTGGAGGGCCAAATCCTGCACACTGAAGTCCCAAACTTCAATAGTTCCCCGTGCACTGTGGTCAAAGTCTCAGCCAGGGCTGCCCTGGAGGCACCACATGAAGGAGTGCCCCTGTACATCTCCCCTCAGGCTCCCATGGATGTGCCTGCTTCCCTGGTCATGGGCACAGCCAGCGCTTGGGGACATTGGGTACACCAATGACCAGGACACTTTTGAGCCCTCGTGTCCCCACAGCACTGACCAGCCCATGGCCACCACACAGCTGGAAGCACAATCAAACACAGCAGCCACCCTTGGCACTGCAACTCAAAGGGCTCCTGCCACTGGCATCCTCCTCTCCATACTCATTTCCAAATCCAGTGTGATTTATTTATGAATTTATCTAATTGCATTTTGGTTTTAATCCACCTCTGGCAGGTATCCATCATGAAACAGAGTCCTCAAGGGAAAAACATCCCTGGGTGATTCCAACCAGCCACCCGTGTGCCAGCTCGGAGCGGCTGCCTCCTTGTAACCTGAGCGTGCTTTGGGGAACGCTTCCCCTGGGAAAACATCTCTAAAAAGGGAAATGATGTGATCCCACAGGAGGGGAACCTGTGGTGATGCGAGTCTGAGAATAGTGACAGCGGCAGCAGGAAACACTGGCTGCCAGATGACCCTCCACACTCCTCCCAGCTCATCGCTTCTGAGCGGCAGCTCGTCAGTCAGATGCAACCAGGGACAAGGAATTAATTTCCCTTGTAAGGAGAGTTAATCCCTGTTAATGAAGACACACAGGCAGAAAGAAAAGCATTACAAATACAGCTGGCTGCATAAATCAGAGACCCTTCTCACTCCTCCCATTGTGCCCCCGAGCTCAGGGCCCAGACCCGGCGCAGGGAGGGAGAGCAGCAGCAGCTGAGCACGGGGAGAGCGGCCTCTCACAGGGGCCACCTGCCCCCACATGCCCTGTCCAGCACACACATGGGGTGACAGCGGGTCAGCCCCACTGCTCTGCCCTCCCATCGCCACCTCTTAACCACCAGACCTGACTGGGGCTGCCAGCAGCCACACACAGGCTGTGATCGATCCTCGTGGCTGTGCTCTCAGGCTGTGCCCACGGGCTGTACCCACAGGCTGTGATCTACACCCATGCTGTGCCTGCAGGCTGTGCTGGAGGGCTGTAACCTATGCTCATGGCTGTGCTCTCAGGCTGTGCCCATGGGCTGTACTCTCAGGTTGTGATTTATGCTCATGGCTGTGCCCCCAGGCTGTGATCTGTGCTGTGCTCCCAGGCTGTGGTCTGTGCTGTGCTCCCAGGCTGTGCCCATGGGCTGTGCTCCCAGGCTGTGCCCCCAGGCTGTGGTCTGTGCTGTGCTCCCAGGCTGTGCCCATGGGCTGTGCTCACGGGCTGTGCCCCCAGC